>NW_003852419.1:4964972-4972676 GCF_000181295.1 Otolemur garnettii | reverse complement strand
TGCTTAAGCATATATAGAAAACCCAAATCAGGGAAAGAATGTACCAGCAGACAAGGAGTTTTACAGGAATGTGTTAGATAGATGTTTGTTACAGCTGGGCTGTTTTGTCTGTTTTTTCAATAAGGAAATACCTAGATAAAAAACATGGATTAATGATAAATTAATTGTGTGAAAGACTGACCTACTTATTCATAAAGAATCATGTAGACATCCACCTGGGGATATACAGAATCGTTACATTTTGTGGGTTTGTGGCCTGTTCTTTTGGCAATCATACACACCAATAAGAACATGAAGAACTAGAGAAATTCCATAAAGCCCTCAGAAATGATGTAGGGACTGGTGACATACTACAGGGGATAAATAACATTGGAAAGAAGACCAAACAGGTCTATGATTAAATATTATGAAAATACAAAGTTTACATACTGTGCAATCAGAAATCACTATATTGTCCAACATGAAAGTAAAGGGGAGGATGAGCCCTTGAACTTTGGAAGAAGTAATTTTAGAACGCGTTAATGGGAATTCTACTGTATTCTTTTAAACATAAATTTGTCATACCAAGAAGTGCTAGAGACACGAACAAAACAAATGCTGTAGGGATTTAGATAATTGCATTATTTCCCAAGGTGTTATTAAAGCGAGTTAGAGCTGTTTAGGATAGCTCCATACTTTTGTAAAGATGCTGTGCTGAAGATTATTTTTGTCCCTCCACAAACACATATCTATCTATATAGTGGTCTTTTGAACATACCATACTAGGTCTTACCTGTAGTAACACCCTGTCCCTAGGACAGTGTGCCTGATAGGAAGTAGGCTATTAGTGTTTGCCTCATTTGTTGAATCCCTTCTGTACTTCCAAAACTCATGTTGTTGACCTCGGGTAATATCCTAATATTTATTTGGATAAGGAAAGTATTTGAGCAATGCAGATAATTGTAACTAATAAATAAACAAATGGAATAAATTGCTAGTAGCAATGGGATGTTAATGCACAGGATGCAAGACTTAGGTTAAGACTCCTGGGTTCCACTGGGGCTTCTGCTACTGCCTAAGGAATGGTTTACTCCCTTTGATGAGTAGATTGATGCAGATAAACTAGGCTAGGCCAAGACAGATGGCTGCCTTAATAGACCAATTTGGTAGTGTCTCAAGCCCATATTTTTTAAGTGTGTGCTTGTTATTTATTTAAAGACAGCCTGATAAGCACAGAAGAAAGAGGATAGGCATCAGTCTCTTTATTGGCTTGAACAATTTTGCTTTGACTCAAACTTGCACCCTCTGCTCAGACGAACAAGACTTCTGCAGGTAACTAACACTCTTCACCCTCTTTGAAGGCAGGTGAGGGAATGTCTGTTATTACTTGAGAAGCCCGTTGGGAGTCTCAGCCTTCCACTGCCACCCTAAGTGGCTTCCTGAGAGGCTCCCAGTAAGCATGCTATCTCCATCTTATTACATTGTCAGTGGACAGATCATTTCAGTATACCATTTGAATATTTCAGTATACATTTCATGGACGTAGTGAGACCTGGAGCTTCACCTTTAATTCAGCTCTTTAGCTAAAACAAAAAAGAATAAGAATATCCAGTAAATTTGAGATTTTTTTACTTAAATTGTTTGCAGTGGTCATAGATAGTCACTAGTCTGGCATTCCATGAGGGTAGAGATTTTGTGCTATTTCTGTATCTTCATCACCTACCCCCATGACAGAGTGTGCTTAGTCAACACTTATGGAACAGTGAATGGGTGATGGAGAGAAGATTACACTGGGTCATCCTCTCCTTTTCTTCATTTGGTCCATGAAGAAACCCAAATGACCCCACTACTCACTTTATCCTCACACTACTCATGGTGAGAATGAATTCAAGTTTGTGAAAAAAGGAGACATCCTTGGGAGAGGCTACTTGTTTCATATTAGTTAATAGTACAGGAAGTTCAGTTTCTAAGCCCAACCATTAGAACTTTTTTCTTCTGTCTGAACAGCTCAGTATGTGTTGCATTAGATTGCACCATATGAAATAGCCTATTTTTAACATGTTTGGCCTCTAGAGAGGCAAATAAGAGTAGAAACTGCATTGTTTTCAGCATGACTGGGTAAAAGGAACACGGTGATCAGGTTTTGGAGTTTTGAATGCAAGTCTCAACATGGTAAAACTTTGGAGAAACCACTTACTCTCCCCATGTCTCCTTTACTCATTCAATAAATATTAAGCTTATGTCTGGGGGAACACTAAGACGTATGAAACACAATTCTGCCTTCTTCAGGCTCATAGTTTACTCGGGGAGATAAAATTCACCTGCAAAACACTATAGTCCAAGGCAGAGTAGGATGACACCAAAGTTGCCCCCCCCTTTTGTTTAATTAACTGCATCTGAACAAAAGAAATTGCTTCCTGCTGTAATAATAAGGAAGGTAATATAGAACGCAGGACAGTTGAGCTTGGGATTAGAGGATGATTAAGTTTCATTAAGCAGAGACTTGGGGGAGGGCAGTTCAAGCAAGTAACAGGCAGAAGCGAAGGTGCAGAGGCTGGAAAACACAATGCTATTTTGGTGTGGCTGGACAGATGGCTTGTGTGGGCTGACAGTGGGAGATAAGACTAGAGAAGCCTGTTTCTTCCATGGCATGTAGTATTATCTTTCATTTTAGTTGCTACACTAGATAAATGAAATAAGAAAGATTAGTAGTAGGAATCTCAGAATGGAAACCAGGAGACCAGATGTTAGCTTTGTCACCAATTCTCAGGGCTCCCTCAGACAAGGCCCTTCATTGTCCTCAGTTGTCAAATGGAGGTGACCTGATTAGTCTCTATGTGGTTCTAAAAGTTACAAAGACAAAATGAACAATCAGAAGGAATACTCTCCCCAACTGAAAACTACTGTGTCCTTCCCCCTAATACAAGTAGCTGTGGGTTAATGTTAGAAACTCTTAGTAACAACAGACATGTGTACCTTCTTCCTGGGTACTTACTGCGTGGTGATCTGGTTCCTCAGTAACAGATGAGAACAAAAGCCCAGGTTGTGATCACCTGGGTCAACCAAAGATACAATGAAGTCTCTTAGATGGTGGCATGGACAGGGAAGTCGTACAGAGATGGCTGTTTGATATCACATGAGAAGTCCATGCCGATACCTGGAGAGAAGCCCAGGGGAAGAAGCCTCATGGAAGCAGAAGACTGGATAGAAGAATTTGCTGAGCCCAGAAAGGGCTTCAGAAATAGCAGAAGCCTCTTGATGTCTGCCCACTTCTACCCTTGCTCTAGCAGCTCATGACCCAGGTACGGGTTACTGGTACGGAGCAGGAGGAAGCACTCTTTTCTGTGCCAGTGACTTACCTGGAGCTAATCTATGCTGGTAGCCAGCCACCAGGGCAGGGTTGGTGTGCCTCCATCTTAGCTTCTGGGATACACCTGACTCTTTTCAGCCAACTTTCCTTAGCTCTTAGGTTCCAGGATGGACTCTTAACAGAACAGCCCTGCACTTCCCAAACAGGATATGTTTTTTTGGCCAGGGCTGGGTTTGAACCCACCACCTCTGGCATTTGGGGCTGGCGCCCTACCCTTTTGAGCCACAGGTGCCGCCCAGGATATGTTTTGACAGATTCTCCTCTACTGACTCAAGTCAGGTCAGATGCCTGCCAAGACATCCGCTGTGCAGATCCCAGGGGCCATGGCTTCTTTTGGTGTCTTCAGTCTTAGGGATTTGAGAAGGCTACCAGGAGGACAGCCCCCTGTATGTGGCACTGCCACCAAAGCCATAGGGAAGAGCAGCAGTCTTCTGAGGGGGGAGGCCTTCCTTGATGTTCCTGATCAGAGTTATTGCCATCTGTTGGATCAGTGGCCTGATGAGCTTAGCCTTACTAGCTGAGTACAGCTAGTTGTCCTAGAAAATCTAGATCATCCCTCCATGAAGCAGAGCCTCAAAGACTCTAGTTCCTGTCATGAAGTAGCTCCCCAGGCATCTGCTTTCTTAGCAAACCCTGGAGTCGCCATCTTAGGTAGAGCTCTTAGACAGTACCAGGAAAGGGAATGAAGACTGGGTGGCCATGGACTTCGAGGCTGGGCAGAGATGCCTGGCATCTTTCCATGCTGTAGGCATCTACCTTTTCTGCTCCCTAGGCAAGGTGATTGGGGTCAATCTCAAGTGTCTCTGATCAGAAGACTCCTGCACACCCTCATCCAGCCTGGGCCCCATCATGGAAAAGTCCAGCCTAGTGGACCTAACATCATGCAGAAAGGCAATGCTGCCGGTTATCAGGTATGGGCAAGACAAGGACAGCCAATGTTGCTGCATATAAAGTCTTAGAGCAAAATAGCACTTGTGGGGACCCCTTGAGAATGTTTCTCTTAAAATTCAGGTGAGCAAGAAACACCTAGTCTAGGGAAATTCTCCAGCATATAAGTCTCCTGATCTGAAAAACAATCCCCCAAACCCCTTGTTTATATCTGGAAATAAAATATACATGTCATTTCCTTGTGTGCCTGTCATGTACAACAATGTTATTTCAGAAGGATCAGTTGGTGCTCATGATGTGTTTCTTTACCACAAAGTGGATGAGTTTCAGAAAAGTATTGTTTATGGCATTTGAGAGTCTATTATAGCAAAAGAAGCTAAAGGTTAGGCCTGAGTTATGACTGCAAGTCAGCAAGCACAGAGCCTTCCGTTGTGCTATTAACAGGCCTGGCATTTCACAGTAGAGCTGCCAGGAATGGGATCAACATTAATTAATAATGCCTTGGCATACAGCAGGGAGTTGTTTGGCAGCTCAGAACAGCTCTTGTCAAGATAGGTGAGGGTCTGAGTCTGGAGGTTGAACATTTGTGTGCTGAAGCATCCAGAAGGACCAAGCTCAAATTAGGTCTCGAAATGGTAGAGATAAGAATGTTCTTGTGACTCCTGAGAACACAGTGAGATTAAGTAGACAGGAATGCATGAATGTACTGCAGAGGGGTATATCACTCTCTATTTGCAGTATATAGATTTATGTATTTGATTACTGATGGCTCATTTTTGTATAACGATGCATATTTATAGTAGATGCTTGCGTCCTGTATGACATTATTTTCTACCAATGGGGAGTAGGTTCATAAAGTTGGGAGATATATTAGACATTTCCACTCCTCAGTCAAAGTGTCTTTGGAGAATCAATTGGAAGTGTGAGATTTTAATTTTCTGATACATCCCTTCTAGATAGGTATCCAAAATAGTTTTACTACAGTACAGTACTCAAAGCAACAGTGTTGAAATAGGAATGCTTGGGCAGAATCTGGACCTGGGCTTCCTTTTGGTATGACTATTGAATTGGAAAGGGTTTCCTCTTTCAGCAACATTTTTCCTTCCAAATAACCCCAACCTGCTCTGTTCCCTCCTTCACTGTGTCCCCTCAGTATTTATAGACTCCTTTCTCTTGGAGTTGTTTAGTACATGCTGCTCTGTAAGCCAGCAGCTCCCAGCACCGGGATCTGCTGTGTTCTAAGCTGGGATTTCCTAACAGCAGAGATGGAGGCTTTCCTCCCTTTCAACTGTGGGCACTCATGGGCATTCATTCAGAACTTCCTCCTGCCTCCCCACTTCCCCCTTGGAGAAGGGGCTGCTGTTGGCTGGTTGAACTCATCCGTGTGGTTGTGGTGGGACCACAGGCAAGTGGGCCTCTCTCACAGTAAAGAATTGTATTGTGGCCAGAGCAGGTTCACAGACAAATGAGTGCACTGGGAATTTTCAAACAGCTCAGTGGGTCTGTCCCCCTCTCACATGCTCTCCCTATCTCTTCTCTCTGTCTTTTGCTTATTTTCTGTAACCTAGTCTGAAAGCCTTGAATGTGGAAGAAAATCGTCCACATCTGTCATGTAGATTTTGTACACAATAAAATAAAGCAAAACCAACAAGTAAAATATATTGCAAATTCCAGGCATTGCCATAGAGCCCATGAAGCTGCTGGTGTCACTGCTCGCTGGTGAAGTTGGGAGGTGGTGAGTGGGGTGGTCATCAGTTGCTTAGGAGAGACTTTTGGAGCCCCTTCTCTGAGTTTCACCGAATTATATAGCCCAAAATTATTTGGATCCATTTGGGAGCAACTGCTTGGCCTAGAATGTCCCCTGAGTGATTTTTTTTTTCTTTTTTTAATGAATTGGCTGTACTTCCCGGAGTAGAGTTAGTGTTTTTAATAGTCTGAAAAATGATATCCAGATGTTGGACATAAAGGAGGGGGCCCTTCCCTCTAACTCCAAGTCTGCCACACTGATCCTTGGCCTGGTCCCTCCCATCTGGACAGCTGCCCTATGCTCTCTGGGGGGCTACCTTGGGAGGCCGCCCGGGAGCTCTAACTGGCCCCAAACCCTAAGAAGGAAGGCAAACCATCTGGAATGCATCGGTCAGATCGGCTCCGCACTGCCCAGGCACCCTGACAGCTTTTTGGGACCGTAAAGCTTGGATTTGATCCATCAGGCTCTCTCCAGTCAGAGGCCTCCAGCCTTTTCTTTGTCTCCTTCCAGAATCTGGATTCCACAGAGGCACAATTAGACCTGTTAGTCACTTCCAAGTTTGGCTTTCTCAGGAAAAGGACCAAGGTGTACTCTGAGAGACACTTTACTCTGAGAGACACTTTCCAGCAGCTCTTGGACAAGGAATAAATAAATGAAGGAGAATGGTTTCTGCAAGAACCTTTTCCCCTCCTCCCCTTATTCCCACTGCAATAGCCTTACCATTCACTCCAGCCCTGAAGATTGACACTTTCTTGGAGAGGAGAAAGAAAATGTGTCCCATTCCAAGATGCTTTGGAGAACTTTAAAAAAAAATGGCAACCTGGCTTTGCATACTGTCTCCACACCATGCAAGGTCGGCTTGGGAGAAATAAAAGGCATAAAAGCTATAGAGGAGGTAGGGGTTAGGAAGAGGTTTGAAACTGCCCTCAAACCAAATTGTAAAAAGGAAGATTGAGGGTTTAAACGAATTGTTTAAAACCATAAATTCCTGCAAACTATTGATGGGTTTATTGCAAATTCTTTTTTCTAGAGCAATAAACACTTTGTTAATATGTACATAGTACTGAATTTTTCCATTATAAAGTCTATCCATTCTTCCTACTTTGTTTCTATTTCTGATTTATTTCTTCATAGACAAGAAAAAGGATAGAATTCTCCAAATCCCTGACCAAGGGAGCACAGATTTCAAGTTTTTAATAATTGGATCTAAATGAGAGAGAATCTGCTGTGTCTCATATCAGGCTAGTTCTCTCAAATCGCTAGAGTGTGGTGACACTGAATCGCAGAGTTGCCTTCCAAGCCTCCAGTATGTTTCCTGCTCCTGCCCGAGTCGCTCACCCAGCAGTCGCATCAAGCGTTCCTCACTGCTTCTTCCAGCCCCGCTTTTAGCCACTGCTCATGCCTTGGGGTTCATCACCTGGGACTAGCAGGGTAAATACTAGAACTGAGATACAATGCTACTAGCTAAACACGTAGGTGTCCCTGCTCTCCCGCTCCCTATGCCACCCCTACAAACGCTGTATAAGATTTGGAGCAAGTCCTCTGGCCATTCCACATAGGAAATTTCTTATTGTCTACTTTTCTTTTTTATGGTCCAGCTTTTTGCATCACACAAACTATTCCAAATCTTCTCCAGGATCTTCTCTTGTATTTGCTCCTTCACCCCCAGTACCTACCAATTCTTTACACAGAACTATTTAACCAACTTTTTTTTTTTTTT
>NW_003852419.1:4961174-4964583 GCF_000181295.1 Otolemur garnettii | reverse complement strand
GGGGCTGGGGACCTGACCCAATGCAGAAGCTGGCCCTGGAAGCTTAGAAGTTAGACAAGCATCTCAAGGATGATCTCAGCTTTGATTTCATACAAAATTGAGCCTGACCTTACCAATCTGGCAGGGCATTACCATAGCCCCCAGAAAATTCTAGAAGTGGTCAGAGCTCAGAAGACCTCTGGGGGGGCTGCAGGAATAGGTTTGAGTATAGGCCAACACTCAAGCCCAGGAATGAGGACCAACAGAAGCATAGTCCCTCACCATGGGATGGTCGCTCAGAGCGGAATGCCAGCCTCAGAAGAAGACTTAGGTACTAGGCAGAATAACAAAGTAAAATGTCAGACACCAAGGTCAAAGCCTTGGGATGTAGAAAGAATTCTAACTCGGGCCAATAAGCATACTCAGAGGTCACCAGAGGCCTCTTGTCCCCAGTTCATTTCCTAACAAGGACATTGGGAGAGGAAAGAAGACACTAGGTCCTTAGGAGTGGGCCCCTGGCTGTGGAAGCATAACCTGATTCTATGCCACACTGGATGGCAGGTGAGCGGGCTGGGCTAGGCTATTTATGTACTAAGCCATGAGAGCCAGTTACATTGGCCTGGGGATGACAGAGGGAGAAGAAACAACATGAGGACTGGTACTTTTCAACCATAAAGGATAGCAAGTTTATTATTAGACTAGCACCTCCCTGGCATCCTGGCCATTTACTGGACTGGAGTGGTGGGGAAAGCTCCAGACTAGGAGTCTGGGAGTCTGTGTTCTAGACTGCTTTCAGTCAATAACCAGTTGTGGGCCTTTGGATGTGTATGTGGTATTTTAACTCTTGGGCTTCAATTTCTTCATTTGTGAAGTCAGAAGGTTGAACTAAATCACTGGTTTTCAAAGTGTAATCCTCAGACTGGGAGCATCAGTGTCACTTGGTAGCTTATGAGAAATGCAAATTCTCAGGCCCAGCCGCAGACCTATTGAATCAGAAACTCTGGGATTAGAACCAAGACACCTGTGCCTTGAAGCTTCCAGGGGATTCTGATGGACAGCACAGTTTGAGAAGAAATGGGCTAAATCATTTCTAAGTCATCCTCTGAGATAAAACCAATCTTTCTTTCTTCCATTCTTTCTCCTCCCTCTTTCCCTCCCTCCCTTCTTCCCTTCCTTCCTCCCTTCTTTTTTTCCTTTCTCTCTTTCTCTCTCTCTCACACACACACACCACAAGTTGCATATAACTTGGCCTGTCAAATGACCTGTCTTCTAATCTTGTAGTTAAAAGCCCCAAGAGCAGGACGTGGCTGCATTAACCAGGGACCTAGCGCCGAGCCTCTTTCTCCTCAGTCCGTCTCCATAACCAGAGCCTGCCTCTGCAAGGGAAGCATTAGCGTTCTAGCCAGCAGGAGGCAAATTGTCCAATAAATTCTTGTCTCCTCCACCTCCTGCCCAATTAGCCAGAGGTAAGATAGGAAGATTTACTTTTTCCACAGGCAAGGTCACAACCTGAAGTCGTAATAGAAGCCAGTTTCCATCCTGGCTCTCCGAGGCTGCTGCAGCGGATTGGCTAATAGGCAGATGGCTCTGCCTGGTAGCAGGGATTTAATAGGCAAAGCGATGCAGGGAGGAGAACTGAAAGGGAAGAATAGCTGTGCTAAGCCTGTTGCCTTCTGGTTAAAAAAAAAAAATTTATAGATCTATTTATAACCTGTCTTGCTCCACAAAGGATTTGAGGCAGCTGCCTTCTTGTTGGAAAATCCTTGATGCCAATACTTGGCCTCTGATGCCATGGACTTCCCAGCCTGGAGCTAGGAGCCAAGGCTTCCTTGTTCACAAGCCTCTGTGGAGGAGTCTGTCCTAGAATATCCATCTTCCTACTCGTCTCCTTCACAGCAAAAATGTGGCTGTCATGACCCGGTCTGTTTTTGTTTTTAAATGACACAACCTGGATCATGGCTTTGTATTTTTCCATTCAGGTCAAATAAACAAGATCCACTAGGAAACAAAAGGCCAGTTTGAGAAGTAGTCAGAGGTCTGTAGGTAAAGGGAATCCTTCAGCTTTTTTCTGTGGTTTAGTCCTCATGGGAAACATGCCAGTGGATCAATCATGTTTTGGATACTCACTCTGGGTTGATTAGAGTTGGCAGGGGGCATTTAAATAAATGACAAAATACAAAATAAACAAATAAATAGAATAAATAAATTAATGCACATGAAGTGCTTAGAATAGAGCCAGGCACATAGTGAATGCTTAGTAAGTGTTACCTTAAACAAACAAACTAACTAACTAAAATAAACCTCAGTAATTAACATGGATTTCTACTAAAACAATCTAAACTCTTTTGGGGAAAAAAAGGCTGGTGTGGTGGGTTCGCCAAGGTTGTCTCTTTGCGGTGCTCATTGACACCTGGGACTCTGAAACTCCAATTCTGGACACTTTCCTACTTACGCTTATCACTTTAGCCTAGAGTAGTATACAACAATTACATTTTTCCTAGTTTTTTTCTCTTTCAGAATAAATAATTCCAGTTCCTTAATAAACCTGCTCAAAAGAGGTTTAATGTTTTAGTATTTTGTGATTTGGGCCCCTGGGCTAATAATATGTAAAGACAGCCACACATCATATTTTGACATTGGTCAGGCTTGCGACAAGGTGGTCTTGTTCTGGCTCCCAAAGACCTTGGCTCCTGGACTTCAGACATGCCCTGGTCTCTGACATCACCTGCATGGTCTGGACCCTGCTCTGCCCAATGCAGCTACACCAGCGTTCCTACTCTGCTGCATATGGGGGCTCATCCCTGCCCCTGCTGTTTACTCCTCAGTCAGGCTTCTTTTGGAATCTGACAAATCATTTAAAAAATTTTATAGGGAAGAGCCAAGAGCAAAGAACAGATAAGATATTTCTAAAGAAGAAAAAAGTCTCATTCTGCCAGCTGTCAAGAATTATTATTAAGCTAGAGAAATCAGAACTGTGTTACTGGTGCAGGCATATGTAGAAGAGAGAACCCAGAATAGACCCACACATGTATGAACATGTGGCAGAGAAGGTAGGAAAGATGGGCAAGGGAAATTGATAGTCTATGTCATGAGTGATGTTGCAAAACTACTTTCCATGAATATGGAAAAACATAAAGTCAATCCCTACCATATAAAAAGAAATGAAACTTAAATGTAAAAGGTACAACTTTATCTTTTAAAGGAAGCCACAGAATATGTTCTGAACTCAGGGTAGGAAAGAATGTTTCAGATAAGTCACAAAAGACAAACCAGACAGGAAATGGCTAATACATTTTTCTATATTAAAACTTTAAATGGGCTCGGCGCCTATAGCTCAACTGGCTAAGACGCCAGCCACGTACACCTAAGGTGGCGGGTTCGAATCCCCAACTCGGACCCGCCAAACAATAATGACGGCTGCAACCAAAAA
>NW_003852419.1:4936610-4960380 GCF_000181295.1 Otolemur garnettii | reverse complement strand
TGGGGATTTGAACCCGCCACCTTAGGTGTACGTGGCTGGCGCCTTAGCCGGTTGAGCTATAGGCGCCGAGCCAGAGATACCTTTTTCATGCCCACCAGATAAGCAAAAATTAAAGACTGTAAAGTCTAGCAATAGCAAGTGCTGGAAAGAACACAGAGCAACCAGAACTCTCAAGCCTTACTGGTATGAGTATAATTTGGTACCGTTACAGGAAAACGATTTGGCATTTCCTGGTGAAAGAAAAATAGGCACACCCTACACCCCAGAAATGTTACCCTCAGGTATACATCTGGAGGCTTTGTATATGTATGTGAGTGCCTATTATCTATATCCCTGTATATGCATGTCTACATCTTTATACCAGGAGACAGGTACAAGAATGCTCTGTGCCACATGTTCAGAGTAACCAACCCAAATATCCATCACCATCACTAAATGACCTGTCAATTGTGCTATTTATTCAGTGCAAAACTAGATAGCATTGGGAATAAACATTCACTACACCCAGCAATGTGGGTGAATCTCACAAATATTGAGAAAAGCAAGAAAAAGAAAAATACAAGGTATTGCTTCATTTACATAAAGATTGAAACCCAGAAAAACTAGAAGTATATTGATTAGGGACACAATATATTGTTAGAGCATTTAATATGTTTAACACATATACTATATCAACATATGATTGCATGTATTGATAAATGTCTTGGTGAAAGAGATGGCACCTCAAATTGGGTGATTTAGGAGAATTTATTAAAGGAACTCTACAGAAATCTGGGTTGGTTTAGGCGCAGGGGTCCTCAAACTTTTTAAACAGAGGGCCAGTTCACCGTCCCTCAGACCATTGGAGGGTCGGACTGCAGGCCCCGGGATGAGTCAGCTGCTAAGCAGGACAGGCAGTGGCAGCAAAAATGCCCGGTGGGCCAGATAAATACCTAGGCGGGCTGCATGTGGTCTGCAGGCCGTAGTTTGAGGATGCCTGGTTTAGGGAATGCATTTTTAATGAGGGTAATATCATCCCCAAAGGGTGAAAATTGGTTCGGGGTGGGGGAATAGTATTCATATATAAAGCACAGAGATGTATAGGGTAGATAAACAGTAGATGTATAGTTTTAAAATTTCAAAGCAGAGAGAGGATTTGGAATAAAAGGTCTGAAAAGGCTACTTCTTGGGCAAGTGACAATGTAAAGGAGATTGAGAAGCACTAGGTTCTGACAGCCAGCAAGGAATGGTGTAGCACACTCAGGCTAGCAGAGCAGTCAGGAAGCCAGGGAGAGCTGGGAGGGCTCCAGGCTATATGGAGAGGCTGCCTGCCAGGAGTCAGGAGTGACCTTGGTGGACAGATGCATCCAATTCATGGCAGAGAGGGAGCAGGGGAGCACACACCCTGACCTCATTCTCCTCGGCCTCTGCTCTCTGCTAAGGCTTCACTGTGCCCAAACCCACATGGAGACCAGGGATCAAGGGAGCTCCTAGTGCAGTCCAGATATGTCAGCCTCAGAGCACGGGGCAGGATGGAGAAGACTGAAGAAGGGATCCGGAGGGGCAAATGGAAATGACACAAAAAATATACGTGGCAATGTCATAAAGGCCAAAGGAATCACAGACATGCGTTTCAGCATCACAGTCACCCCAGGACTGGGCAGGGAGTGGCACACAGGGCTTTCAATAGCAGCAGTAACATCCTATGCCTGATGTTGAGGGGTGAGTCCCAAGTGGTTGCTTTCTTCAAAAAGACAAGCATTATTTATTTAAATTTATTTTGCAGGTAAAGTTAGTAAGGTAATAAATAGGTAGGAAAGGTAAAAAGAAAGGAGCATTCACTGGACCTGGAGACAAAGGTACGTTGCTTTATCACTAACTAGCTCAGGGTAAGCAAATAAATTGTCTTGTTTGATGAACCCTATCAGAGGCTGGGAAACCACTCTCACCAGCCCCACCTCAGGTTAAGTGTTGTGGCATCAGCAGTCTTTTGGGGGCCTGATCCTCATCTGAAAATCAAGATAATCATCCTCTTCTCACATGGTGGTTGTGATTCCATAAAACTATATCCCATATGTGAAATCACATGCTACACTATCTGGTGCCTAGTAAATAATTTTTCCTCTTCTCTGTCCATCTTGCCAATTTTGTGTCCTGCTATTTATTCCGTCCTAAGTTCCTGTGCCTGCTTCCTGAGCCTACTCCACTTGGAGCAGCATCCAGAGATGAGTCTGCACCTCACGGCCCTCCCCAGCCTGGTCCTCCCACACATCAAGCTGCCTGGCTCACGCCCTGCCTCTCCCGGGTGCTGAGCATACACAGTCTCCTTAGCCCCTCACAAACTAGATATTAAGAAAAATAGGAATTAAGGCATTATCACAGAAGCTCTTGTTAGATGCAATTGGGACTATTGTTAGTTAGTTAATTTAAACAGTTGGTTAGAGCAGGATAAGCACTGAGAAAATGAAACACCCATATTCAACACCTTATTTTAACTTGAAACTTACAGACATGAGTTTCTCTGCTGGTCTTTCCATGAAAATCCTAGGCATTTTATTTGAGTGTGAGTTCCTCAGCATCTGTCTTGCATTATTCCAATTTCTGAAAGGTGGAGCAAGAACCCAGTCACTTGAGAAGCCTAAGGTCGTGGAGCTTACAATAGACCAGGGACCAGAATGACTTTGTATTCCTAAGCATAGTGCAAATCGGAGTAGTGTCCTATAAATTGAGTTGAATGGCACAAAGCTGCTTGGATGGGTGCCCAAAGAGGACAAGCTGTAAGGCCTGGCTGGGGCCAAAGAAAACTCAACTCAAATGACGGCACTGCCTCTGGTGGTCGTTCCTAGATCAGGACCTGAACATGGTTTCATAGATGCCAATTGCTTCAGCCAGTATCTGCCTTTCTCATCTTCAGTCGCTCATTCTAGGACTGAATCTTCTTTTGGGGTGTATGTGTGTGTTGGGGGGCAGAAGGCTGGAGGGCTAAAGAGAAGGACATGGATGGTGAGGGGGGCAGCTTCAGCTTACTTCCTCAATCCAAATCCAATTTCCCTGGCATCTCTGTGACCTCCTTTGCCCACTCTGAGCTCCAAGGCCAGAATTCAGTCCACAGCTATTTAAAAGCCTTGACTTGGCCCTGGAATGCTGGCAAGCTCCAGTGGAATCAGACTCGTAAGTATAGTTTCCTAGGGCTATTGAGGCTTCATGTGAGAGGCTTAGCAAATCTCAAGGAGATAGTATCAAACACGTGTACATATGTGAGTATGAGTAAACATGTGTGTGTGTATGTGTAAGAGAGAGAGAGAGAGAGAGAGAGACATTCCCTTCCCCACCAAGACTAGGTGAGTACAAACTGAAAATTAGAGGAAGTAAGGAAATGCTTTTCCAGTTTATGGCTCCTAAAATTTCAAGATGTGCACATGGCTGCTGTAGATTTTACTGTTTCCCATAAATATTATCTCTCCCAGGGTGCCAGGGAGGGCCTGCAAGTCCAGCCTGACTCTCTCAGCCGGGCCTGCCCAGGGCTGATGCATGATAAGCATGAGCCCTTCCCTTGGTGCAGGCAGCCAGATGGGGCGGGTGGGGGGGGGGCAGGCTGTTGCACAGGGGACTAGGGCAGGGTCTAGGTGGCTGGGATGGGGGTGGGGGAGTGTGATGTGGAGCCCAGGCCCCTCTAGCACTCTGTTTTCTCATCCACCTCCCCACAGGGCCTGATTTAGGAGAGCTGGAGCGTGGCTGTAAAACTGCTGCCTAGCTGGAGAAAGCAGGGGAATTCCTGCTGTACCCTGATAAGTACTCCACAGGTACTAACCATTTACTTTCTGTTAGTATGGTCTGGGGGCTTGAGAGATTTGGATTGGACAAGATGAAGTCATTTTTTTGAGAACAAGGGCAATTAAAGACTAGGTTAGGAGCTTGTAGAAGGTGTACCCTCTAGAACAGCTTTCTGACTTGAAAGATATTCAAACTATAGCCCTGAGAGTTTCATTGACTCGCCCCAGGTCACACAGCATATTTGATGGCACACTTCATGAAGTTTTTTTTTTTTTTTCTTAAGGACTGAAACAGTCAGAAAATGTTAATTGATTTTTACACTAAATAAAGAGCTGATGAGCAATTGGTTTCTGTGTTGACTCGCTTTGGGACTTGGTGGAAGTCCATTTCCTCCTCAATGAAATGGGGGAAATAATCCCCCCTGAGATCACTCTAAGGATGAGTCCATTAATGGGTGTGAGGCGCCTACCTCTAGAACTTGAAGGGCTCCATAAATGTTAGGTCTCTTTTCCTTCCTTTGGTATTCATTTTCTCCTCCCTGCCCTTTACAATTACAATGAACAAAAATAAAAGAAGTTCCCTCCTGACTTCACAGGCAGGCTCACTTCAGTCGGAATTGCAGTACAAGGTGAACAGAAATGTCCCAGCCACCAAGTACGTCAGAGAGGGATGGTGAGCAGGGTGCTGGGGGGTGGGGATTGACTGAAGAGAAAAGGCCTCCAAAGAGGCCCTCTTCCCAGTTGTTACCAAAACTGGAGGATAGGAGAAGGCCTCGGAGAGAGAAGAGGAGTAAGACGGACAAGAAGAGAACTACTCAGACGCAGCTGCTGGGAATCCGATTAGGCAAGACGGCCTGTGATGACGAGGCCCAGCCCACGATCCCACAAGGAAAACAAGCAGGCATTCAACTCCAGTCCCCCAGGCAGTCAGGTGAGCTTCGGAAAAGGTGTGTGGGCTGCCTGGAGATGGAGTTCAAAGCGAGACACCTCCCTTCTCGGCGGCCCCATGAGCTACGGGAAGGACGTGCGCAACCTTCTGTGGCTTGGGCAGAAAGGGCTAGCCAGCTTCATGTACCAGCCGCCCCATCAGCAATTCTAAAACTGTTCCACGTTCATTACGATTCTTATTGCAGCTCTCGTGCCGAAAACACTTGGCAATGGGGAGAAGACTACTTGATTTGTGGAACAGATATTTTTACATGCAGCATACACAAAAAATAAAAACCAAAGTATCACAAAAATTTTAATCTGGTCTTTTTGTAGCAGCAATAGGAAGCACAAAGCTTTTCTTGTCGTAACTTTCTCCTACAGGCTCTGTCGAAGGAAACTGAGCCATAGTGGAAGAGCGTGCTGCTGTTGTGTAAAAGTGGACTGTGTGACCCCTGGGGCAGCAACGCAGACCTGGGTGCACAGTGTGGGGGGCCCACACCTCCAACCCAATAGACGTCTGGTCTCTTCTTGGAAGCTTTCCTAGTAGAACCCTAGAGGCACGTAATGACTTTAGCTGTGTCTCCACGGCCACGTCCGCTTTCAGGGGAAATCCAGTTTGTGGATTCACAGGTGCTCCCTTCCTCTATGGAAAGCCTCCTCACCATTGCAGGTGAACATTCTTCTTGTGTCCCATTCTGCCAGACCATGGCTCTACTCTGTAGCACCCAGCTACAACCCCAAGACCTAGGAAACCAGCGCTGAAATGCAAGACTCCAGGGCTGCTGCAGCTGTGATCCAAATCCTGCACACAGACAAGGGGCCTGAGACACTGGCTCAAGGCAGGTATAGCATCCAGACAAAGGGGAGAAATGGAATTTGCCAGATTCTGGATACTACTGACTTGAGGAAGGCAGCAGTCAGAAGAGAAATGGAAATGCAAACCAAGTGCTGTCCCATCTAGCCATCTACCTGAAAGAGCTGAGGAGAGATGGAGATTCCACTTGGAGGCAAAGCAGTACCACTGGCAAGAATTCCCTGAGCTCCAGTCCCCTTCTAAGAGGTGAAAGGGGAGAAAAGGGCTCATACTTTGCCTGGACAATCACTGCTATTGTCTCTTGCCCTGGAGAAGGGTTCTTGTTTTCTCCCTGTTACTAATTACAGCTCTTACTAGCCTTCTGAAATGCAGCTAACAGGCGAGCTGATAGGACCAGGGTTAGTGCTCAGGACTCTATTGGGCGCCTGGAGCTGTTTGCGAGAGCGCTGCCACATCTCTTATCACAGATACTCCTCTCACCTCACCATAATCACCCTCTGCTGGCCAATCCTCTTTGCCAGCAAGGTCCCCAGATTGGAGCTGATGAAGTGAATGGAATGTCTTGCCTGGAATTAGGGAAGTGCAATCAAAAATAGAGCAGAGGAAGGGAGAAGGCCAAGGTCAGTGAGCCAAAGAGGGAGATAAACGGATGCAGTCAGGGAGATGGTGGCAACACCACAGTGGTTTCAAGCCAGCAAGCAGAAAGGCAGTCAAGGCAGAAATGTAGAATGTGGGCTGGAGCCATGGTCCTTCCCAGGCCTTCTGCTGCAGGAGAGAAGAACGGGCTGCATTTATGAGCCTGCCCAGCTGGCCCAGCCCTAGGCCCATGTATAGGTCTTTCCAGATACCTCAGCTCTCCTATCTGGGCTGCTCATGAGTTGTTCCCAGAGGTGAGGGCTTGCTTATGGTTCATCTTAGTCCAGGAAGCTGAAGCATGGAGTTTGGGGGACAATGAATCCTTAACATCCTTTCCACCTCTTCTCTCCAGAGGCCTATAAGGCGTCTCATTCAAATAGGATCCTTTGCACCTGTTCCTCAATCCCCATGGTAATTTACATACCTGCCCCACCCTAGACTTCTACTACATTGCTCATTTAGTCATTTTCTTGAACTGCCTGTTGTATTTTCAATAATTATAGCCTGTATATCTTATCATGCCAACTAAGTAGTTGTAAATTACTTTGGGTTTAAGTATGAGTGCTTACAATGTTTGAGACCCTTTGCTCAGTACCTTATACAGATTATCTCATCTAATCTGCATAACAATCCTATGAGGTAGATGTCATAATTTATTATTCCAGAAACATCAGCAAACTTGCTTAAGTTTCTGGCTCCTTGTGTGAGCTGAGCAAATTAGAAACTCAGTCTCCTCATCTGTAAAATGGGATTAATAGCAGCATCTATTCCATAAGATTGCTATGAGAATTAAACGAGATAATAAATTTGAAGTGCCCAGGACAGTGCCTGGCCTATAAGTGTTTGTTAAATTAATAAATAAATAAGTGAACAATTAAATGGCAGAGCCAGATATAACCCAGGTGGTTTGACTGTGGAGCAAGAGCTCCTATTACTCATGACTGCTGTCCTCGTCGGTTGTGTCCTGTTCGGTTTCTTCTGAAACCTTTGGCAGGGATTTTGATTTCCATTTTCCAGATAAGCAAGCTGAGCTGGGGAGGACATGATCTAGCCAGTGCCAGACACATTTCTCTTCCTGAGAATTTCATGCTGACACTTCGTATATTCTTCTATGCAGGCACTGCTCTGAGCAGCTCACACATACTAACCAGCTCAGCGCACATGCAGCCTTCAGAGATAAGTGCTTTCATTCATCCTGTATGAGGAAGCTGAGGCACAGACTGGCCTAACTCTGCTGTCTTGCCTGAGCTCTCCCTCTGGCCTGGGACCAACCAATTCTGCCTGTAAGGCCCAGAACAGGAACTCTGGGTTGCTAGTCCAGGGATTGAGCACCAAAGAATTCTTACTAGTCTGGCCCATTGCTAGGGTGACCAACCATCATGATTTGCCCAGGCATGTCTCGGTTTTAAAGCTGAAAATCCTGTGTTACAAGAAACCTCTTAGTCCAGCAGCTATTTTCTGACCCTGTGATGTTTCTTTCCTTGGTGCTTAGTAATCTTTGCAGTATCCTGTGGACTTCCAGAGGATAACCTCTCTTCTCCATGTGATCCCCTGAATCACATTATTTTAGCAACAGCTATGGTATACTTTAAACCCCAAGAGCATAAGGACCATTATTAGAGATACTTTCCTGGGAGAAGAGCTCTTTCTGGTTTACGTTCCTGAAGTCATGCTGGAGCATAGCTAGCCAAGTCAGCAGTTTCCTCTCTGCCCTTTACACATGACCCACATTTCCATTCTCCTCAAACACTTCTAATGGTTTTTTTTCAGCCAAGGCAAGCAGCATAATGCAGAAGAAAGATCTGGGCTTGGTGCTAGGGAGACAGCCTGAGAAAAGGAAAGAGCATGGACTTGAAAGGCAGAGAGATCTGGGTGTGACTCTTGACTCTGACTTGTCACTTTATGTCTTTGTGCAAGCTACTTAACTTCTCTGAACATTGCTTGTGAAAGGATAATATGAGATAATCAGTGATGATGTATGTAAAGTGACTTGCACCGGGTGGGATGTGACAGACACTAGATGTCTGATGAAAGAGGCCACAGCTTAAGATTGGAGCTCCTGATGGACTGGCAGGATCCTGATTCTAAATGGGGTTGACGTGTCCAGAGAGATGCTGCTGGGTGACTGATAGCAGGCCTACTGAGGCCTCCCAGCCAAATTCACTCTTCTTGTCTTCCAGTGCTACTTGCACGGGGAAGCCTGTTATAAACTCTCTGGGTCCTGTGTTCCTTTTCCACAGTGCTTTTCACAAGTTGAATTCAAATTTTATTTGGGTAATTATTTAATTTTCCTCCTTCCTTCTCCCCTTCCTTTCTTCCCTTTCTTTTTAGATAGAGTCCTACTTTGTTGCCCTTGGTAGAGTGCTGAGACATCATAGCTCACAGCAGCCTCAAATTCTTGGGCTCAAGTGATCCTCTTGCCTCAGCTTCCCAAGTAGCTGGGACTCCAAGGGCCTGCCACAATGCCCAGTTATTTTTAGAGATGAGGCCTCACTTTAGCTCAGGGTGGTCTCAAACTCTTGAGCTCAGGCTATCCACCCGCCTCTGCATCCCAGAGTGCTGGGATTACAGGCATGAACCACTGTGCTAGGCCCTAATTATTTAATGTCTACCTTCTCCACCCAACTATAAACTCCCAAAAGGCAGAGACCATGTCTATCTGACTCACTGTTACAGCTTCAGAAGCCAAATCAGCTCCTGGCACACAGCAGACATTCAATAAATGCTTGTTGAATAAAATAAAAGAATGAATCCAATGGCCATTCAAATGTGCTAGCAGGGAAGACGGCTTCTGTAAGGACACGTAGGCAGTGGCAAGCCACTAGATGGAGCTAGGACTCTGCATGTAAACCATCCAGCAGGATTTCTGAAACCGGAGTGAGGGGCGGCTCAGGCTTGATTTCTAAATGGACTTGGAAGCGATACTACTGAGCTGATGACATCCCCCTTTTATCACGCACCATCCTAGGCAATTTACAATGCTTTTCCATAGTTCTTTCAACAACCACAGGAGAAAGTCTCTGTTTTCCAGATAAGGAAGTGAATTCCCAGTAATTTTGAGTAATTTTTCTAAGGAGACACAACTTGTAGACAATAAATTAAGGCTCTGAACCTAGGTCTATTGGCCTTCAAGCCTGTTTTCTCTCCAGTATACTCCAGTGCTTCCATTTTTATGGTCTAATGTAGCCAATAAACCTGGTCCCTGCTGTGATGGGGCCTTGTCTTCCCCTCACAGCTGGTTGTTATTTTATTACATAGCCAATCTAATTGAATTCTAAACTCTCCACACAGCCGCTGATTCCCAAAAAGACAGAGAAGGGAAAATAAGCAAAACAGATTCAATGGGCTGAGCATGGTGGCTCAGGCCTATAATCCTAGCACTCTGGGAGGCTGAGGCAGGGGAATTGCTTAAGCTTATGAGTTTGAGACCAGCCTGAGCAAGATCGACACCCTGTCTCTACTAAAAATGAAAAACTGAGGCAAGAGGATTGCTTGAGCCCAAGAGTTCAAGGTTGCTGTGGGCTGTGATACCGCAGCACTCTACCTGGGGCAACAGAATGAAACTCTGACTTAAAAAAAAACAAAACAAAACAGATTCAATGTGTCTTAAGTCAGACCTGTAAGTCTTGAGTTCATCTACGAGCTAAGTGTAACATTCCAAGGAGAGACGAAATAATCTTCAGCGTGTCAATCAATCAATAGTTCTTCTTTCATCATCTGTGTTGCACATACAGGGCTGCGCAAACACGGATGGGCTTACAAACTGGTTGGAGATGAAAGACGTGCATGAATGGAATGTGGGACATATTAATGCGTGGCAGTATGTAGGTACCTTGTGAAGGGGAATTCAAGGGCTGGAAAGAGTCCTGTGACTGGGGTGGTCAGGGCTGACCTTCACAGAAAACAGACTCAAGGAGACAGCAATAATCTAGAGAACCAGCAGCATTAATACCTGGTTCGAGAGAGAGCATGAGATTCCCATCTCATCTCAGATCTCCTGAATCACCACCTGAATTTTAACAAGATCTCCAAATGATTCACACATGTTTAAAGACTGTTTGGAATCAAGTGTTTGTATTCCTATGTCTCTTTAAAATGAACAAACCATCTTTAATTTCACTGTCTAGTTTTAATTTTGGATTTTGATTTGCTTTTAAAAAGAATGGTACTACATACTCTTAAGCTTTTGCCTCTCTGCTCTACCAGAATCTATGAAAAGTCCTGTTAGCTAAATTTTCTGTGGCCTTGTGATTTACTAACTGGAAGGAAAGCTCTTATCCAAAGTACCTTTGTGGCCAGGTGCAGTGGCTCATACCTGTAATCCTAGCACTCTGGGAGGCTGAGGCCAGTTCCAGACCACCTGAGCAAGAGTGAGACACTCCACCTGCTCCCAATCTCTACTAAAAACAGAAAAACTATCTGTGCATTTTAGTGGGCACCTGTAGTCTCAGTTACTTGTAAGACTGAGGCAAGAGGATTGCTTGAGCCCAGGAGTTTGAGGTTGCTATGAACTGTGATGCCTTGGTACTCTAGCCTGGGGCAACAGATTGAGACTCTATGTCAAAAAAACAAAACAAAACAAAAAGCACCTTTGCATGATGTATTTACACATTAAGAATTATTCAAGAAACTAGACCTTTAAAAAAACCAAAAGGGAAATAAGAAAACCAAAAGGACTTTTTTTTGAATCATGGAAGAAGTTTACTTTCTGTTGACTGTAATTTGGGTGCATTCTAACTCTTCACAGATTGCTAATCTGTATATGGCATATGTCAGAACCATAATACTAGATCATGTCTCTACAGGTCACTTCCTACTTCCACCATACTGTCTTCCCATCCATTATTCTAAATCAGTGAAATATGTTTTAATAGGCAATTTTTGGTAACTCTGATGAAGAAAATGAGACATGTAAGAGCCAGCACATGGCTAGGATTTGATTTAAGCCCTATCTTACTTCTCAGTAAGAAGAGATGGCGGCCCTCCATCTATCCGCTCATGGAAGTTGGGTGAGTCCATTCAGAAAGGCAGTGTGGTGTAAAGAAAAATGCACTAGAAAACTCAGCAGGAAAAAACAGGCTCAAGGCTAACACACGTTAGCTGTGTAGCAACGCTTCTCGGAGTCTCAGTTCCCACCTATAAATGCAGGGAGATGGAACTGGATGGTTGTTAAAGTTCCTTCCTGGTCTAGAATTACATGAGCCTAGTTAACTATGAGTTAGAACTTGAGTGGTTGTTCATCAAACTAACAGTATATAGTCTCCCCAAGTAAAAATGGTCCCACAATCCTTAGATCCAGACAGAAAAGTTGAGAAGACTGGTTACTATAGCAACTCACCTTCATGACGTCATTTATAAATTCAATTCTGTGAAGTGACAATGTTATGTACTGGCACCTGCAAAACTCCATAATGTTTCCTTTGCTTTCATTCTTGCCCTGGGCTACGGTGCCAAGAATTGTCATAATCTGGAGAAGCAATCAGAGTTCTCAAGCTGCCTTCGCTCTGCTAGAACAGAAGGTGCTGACAGGGGTGGGAGGAAGGGAAGGCCTCTGTTCAGTTTACTCACTCTGCAGCCGCCCTTCACAAACTCCAGCAAATATTTTGCGATGTTGCAAGGTGTTACAAGAAGTGAAAAGCAAGCTGTGATTCAGCTGTTATGAAGACTTTGCAAACAAAAAAGAGTGATCTGTTTTGCAGCAGACTATTATTTCTGCCAGAGCCCACAGACTGGAATACTGAAAGAGGGAGTGCTGCAGGACATTGCCGTCATACATATTAGATTTTCAAAACAAGACCAATTTTAAATTCTTTGGCCTAGCAGGTCCTGGCTTTGTGAACCTCAGACCCTTGGGAGCCGTGGAATTACTGCAAGGCATTTGCATATTCTGTCTGTAGATTGAGTGGTAAATGTGCTCATCCATATGGATTATTTTTCAAATAGGCATAAATGTCATTGTGATGAATGATCAGCCGATATTAGAAGTAGAGTTAATACTACGCTTGGATTTAAGAAAAATGATATATTTTGATGTTGAAATGCAGTCTCCATGCTTTTTAGATCATTTCCCCCAGTTATTGGCTTTCCTTGCACGGCGTTATATTGGATAGTGTAGTCACCATTTGGTTTTCTGAACCTTAACATCTGTTGGGAAGACATTTAAGTGTCTAGCTGAGTACTGCTTCTCTTCCATGTGTTCTGTCTCTGAACACATGGAAGCTGTGACCATGTATTCAGTCCACACAATTATATAAGAAATATAACCTAATTTTGATCTCAAGTCTCCATTTCTTGAGCCTTGTCAGAAGCTTAATCTCAGTGAACTCATGGATTTCAACCTCCCCTTTCATTGGGGTTGTGCCTAGATTCTGAAAGGTGTTCAGTTAGGGGAGGGAAAGGAGAGGGAGTGAGGAACTTGGCCTTCAAGGTCATCCTCCCACACTGGTGTTTATTGCGACATCCTTCACTCTGTTGGCATGACCCCTGCAGGTCTAGACCTACCTTCCATTTCGCTGGCATCTTTTTGGGCATAAGGAGACACGCTTTGGTCTCACTGGGGGCATGGAAAACTTGCCACCATGTACCCATTTCTTCTCTGAGTTCTTTTCATTTTGGGGGGCTCTACTGAAGATTCAAGGAATGTATCTTCTCTGCTCCCAAGTCCCACAAAAACATCTGGGATTGTGCCACCTTCCCAGGGGGAGCCTCGGACCCAGCAGTATCTCTGCCCCACATACCTTCCCATGGATTCCCTTCCTTTGCACAGAATAGAGGGAATTCTTTTCCATTCACTTTTTTTCTTTCAAATATTTTGTCTACCTCTCATTTGTTTGCGTGTTTGTTTCCTTTTCCTAAGGGTTCCTTCTGAAACCCAAGGTCAGGAAGCTACTTTTATTTTTCTGCCTCTGCTTTCATATCTCTTCTGTGAGGTAAGGGATACACACCAGACCAGCTGCCTGAATGAGGGGAAATGTCAGGAGGGTCAAGGAATTGGCGACTATTGTTCTGCCACATATGAAAATTATTCTAACTTTTATGAATCCAGGGCTTTCAGGAGAGGAGGTCAGCCCCCAAAGAAATCAGACACTGAGAAAAAGTGAATTTTTATAGAATAATTAAAATAAGACCCCAGCACTGCTGTAGTTTTTCTACTGCTCCCGATATTTTCTGCAGTGTGGCATCCAGAGCTAAGCACCTGGACTTTGGGGCACAAAGCTGAAATCAAGGGGTCCTTTCCAAGGATTAGGTGAACAATTACAGCTCCACCAGTCCTATGGGGAGGCTTTGCAGCCTGAGACCAGGATGCTGGGGCAGGAAGGGTGGAAGAGGGAAGAAAGGGAGAGTGGCCCCTGCCCTGGCCACCACCTTGGCTCACCTTCCATTCAAAGTCTCTCTGTAACTTCCCTGCCCCCAGGGCTGTAGGAAAGGCAGCTGCTTCTAACTCCACAGTTTCTGTCCCAGCCAGATGTGACAAAGTCCCTGTTTTAATTCATTTATTCTTTCATTCAAAATCAGTGAATTCCCATAGTGGGCTATACACTGGGGAAGAAGTAACCCTATTTTAGTTTTGTTGAATATATCTAAGAGTCTCGTTGAATAAAGATAGACATGGTCTCTAGATTTAAGGATGTTAGAGTGTAGTTGGAGTAGGGAAAAGCCCAGGGTAAGATGAGGAAGGAGTGATTTCAATGTTATGATGGGAAAAGCAGGTTGTAGAGGACATGGAGGTAGCACACCTGGCCAAGCCTTCAGGTGTCAGAGAAGGCTTCCTGGATAGGACAAAAGGAACAAATGGAAACTTGAGAGAGGGAGTGCCAGGCCTTTGGGGGCAGGGCAAGCTCTGGCAGGTCAGGACACAAGCTAGATTACCTCTTAAGAAGGAGAAAGCCCAGGGAGCAGCTAGTCTGGCTCTGACCAGCCCTACATTGCCAGTAGCAGTGATGGCTGTACGTTTCAAACTCGGTGATTACGAACACATATTTTTCTCATTGAAAAGAACTAACTGCTGCATGCCCAGGCAAAAGGATTCCATTTCCCTGTTTCTCAGTTTCTGCTGTTGAATCAGCAGCGTGTAGGAGGAACACAGGGGTGGAGGGTCCTTCACAATGCAAAAGCCTCAAACTCTCTTCCCCCTAGTATCCTGAACAGAGACTGGCAGCTGCCTTAGAAGATCCTGTATTTCACACAAAGATGAGTTTGTTATCAAAACCATGGAGGAGGCACCAGGGTGCTAAATTAGAGCTTTTGCAAGCAGCGTATTTTTATCATTAAACTCCTGGCTAAAGCTCATTTGTTCCAAATGGGCTGCCTTAGCTAGAAGGCTTATCTGAATATGGGTGAGCTCCCTAAAAATACAAGTTTGCTGCAAATGACCCACAAAGAAACCAAGTGAATATTTTGTAAAAGAAGGATAGTGTGAAAAGGTACAAGGCTCGTTGGCCTACTAAGTCAGGAGATGAGACCATGTTTCTTCAGACGTGAAGAGTGAGAATTAGCATCCTATCTGAGGAGCCTCAACCATGTCCCCTAAAGGCCACTCCATGTCACAGATCAGAGGACTGTATTTGAAGAATGGTGCCAACATTCTGGATCATACGGGAATTGATTGCACTGTTATTCTTGAATGGATGTAGCAAGCAAATATACTCCTTGAGTAAACAATAAAAACAGAAAAAATTTGTTTTAAATAATAATCTAGATTAAATTATTTAATATTTTAAATATTTGAATGTTGGCTAGTATATGCTTTAGCTGATGCCAAAAAGACAATCCTTAGATGTGTTTGAGTGACTTCTGGCTCTAAATTTAATCCATAAAATAATTAAGGAATTAAGAAAGAATAAAAATAGCCTGGGAAGCATTTTACCATTCACTGTGTAGCTATCAACTCAAGAGATTTCCAAACATGCTAACCATTTCTAGAACTACCTGCAACAGGGGTCAACTCACTTTTTATTAAAGGGCCAAGCAGTAAAGATTTTAGGCTTTGCAACTCTGCTGTTGTCCACAAAAGCAGCCGTATATAAGATGTTAATGAATGACCATGGCTATGTTTCAGTAAAACTTTATGTGCAAAAATGGGCAAGTGGCCTGTGGTTCACAGTGTGCTAACCCTTGATTTTAAACAATTGTATAAATGTAAAAAATTGTAAGTATGTTTGGAAGAATTATGAGTTCCTGAGAGCTCTGCAGCAGACCAATTTCTGTGGGGCTCTGTGGTGAGGGTACAGTAATTAATCCACTGGCCCGTCAACTGTGCCTTTTATTTACAAACATTACATAAGGAAGCCTTTAGGAGGGTGGCTGGTGCTGCCAGAGCAGCCAGATGGATTCAGGGAGATTTGTTAGTTTGAAGTGAGAACCACAGGAATAACCAATCCCATAGTCTACACCAATCCCATAGTCTTCTCACCCTGTCACCTTGATAGTCGCTTTGTGAGGCAGCATGGGACTCTGTATCTGCCACTAACTTCAAAAGTTAAGGTTGTACATCAGAAAGTTCCAGGCTCCTTTCTAACTCAGCAAATGTTTCATTTGGGGCTGAATAGGTCCGCTTTCCTGCCATAATCCTGGTCTCTGCTGAATGGGCATTGCTATGTATGCCCCCTGCCCCGCTACTCCCTGCAACCTGTCCCCTGCCATAGCTGGCCATTTGCACTCTGTCTTGAAAGGTGGAGCTGGGCCCTAATTCTCTGTCTGTAATCTGAACTGAAAGGCAGGAGGAAGGTGGAGTTGATGGCAGAGATGTAACCATCAGGGCCATGTGGCCTCAGGGGCTAGAATAGCCACTAGAAGGCCTTGTACAAGATGTACAAAAAGCAGAAATAAAATATAATATGTTAGTTTCTTTTCAGGTCTACCATCCAAGAAGGCTGGTTGTTCTTCAGGAATCCTTATATTCATTCCAATAAGACCACTCTGGGGATGGTCTCTTCCCTTTTTCTTGAGTTATCTAGAGTAGGCCTCTCCTCAATAACTAATAGCTGACTTCTCAATATGCACTCCAGAATCACGTGGTGCGCTACTGGGCACAGATCTTGCTACATCTAACATTGGTTTGTTGCCACAGCTCCTATTTTATTTCATGTGTTTTAGATCTGCCACTATGAACATAAGGTTCTCTGCATTTGATGTGATCTCTTTAACTTCTATGTTGGCTGGAAGTAACAAATCCAACAAAAATGTACTTTTCAATGTTTTTTTTTTTTTTTGAGACAGAGTCTCATTCTGTTGCCCTGGGTAGAGTGCCATGGTATCATCATAGCTCACAGCAGCCTCAGTGTTTTGGGCTCAAGTGATCATCTTGCCTCAGCCCCCCTGAGGAGCTGGGACTACAGGCACCTGTCCCAATGCCCAGCTAGTTTAGTAGAGATGGGTGGTGGGGGTGGGGGTTCTTGCTCTTGCTCAGCTGGTCTTGAACTTAGGCGTTCAAGCAATCTACCTGCCTCAGCCTCCAGAGTGCTAGGATTACAGGTGTGAGCCAGTGCGCCTGCTGTCAACGGCATTTCAATCTGTCCTTTCCATGCCCATCTCTTTCACAATGGCCTAGCTCCTTGTCACTCCTATCAGGATTTTACCCAGTCTCCTATAAAGTTCCTTTGACTCTACTCACTTCCTATTCTTGTCCATTTGTTGTCAGAGATGTTAGATTAGGTTATTTTCACAAAATTATTTCTCAGGTGAAAAGTCGATAATGCTTTCTGATTGCCTCTGGGATCTAATCTGAGTTTGTCAATTCAGTATTTTTGGCTTGATAATCTGGTCCCACCTTATCTATTTGCTGTGTTTATATCTCCTATGACCCCTCAACATGAACTTCAACTTCAACAAGGTTAACGCCCGTATCTTATATTAACATCTTGCTCTTCATTCCCACCTCCATGCCTTTGCTTGTTTTCGTCCCCACTACTCTGTTAACTAGAGTATCTCCTCTCTGTGTCAAAATCTAATTATAATATTGTCAAGAGATAAAGCATAAAAAAGGGTGGAAAAAAAACAAAGGCTACATCTGTCCCCTTCTACCCAACAACCCACATCCCAAAGCAAGTCAATGCCTGGCAACGATTATAAAACATGACAAAATTATCAAAACTATATGAGGTGAGACAATTAAGTTTGTGAGCTCATCTTAGAAAAATTTCTATATACCTCACTGCTGAATATCACTATGGTCACCTTTGAAGTACTCCCCCTTGGCCATCTGGTGATTATATACTCAGTAATGAGATATGTAGCACTTTTTCTAAGATGAGTTCATGAACTTAATTGTCTGACTCATATAAAATTGAAGCTTCTGGGTAAAGGTAGTAGAAAGAAACACATATAGCTGATCCTTCTCAACCACCCTCACCAACACGACATGAAAGTTATTCGAGGAATGAGGGGAGGTAGCACAAACCCTAAAGATAAACAAAGTGAAAAAAGATATCATACGAGCCAAATTCTGGAAGATAAGAATCAGAGAGACAAGTGGTAATAGACTAGGCCAACTTGAAATGCCAAATTGTAAACTGACACTAAGTAAATAAGAATAATTTCAATATGCACTCCAGGATCCTCAAAATGCTGAAGATCTGATGGCACCATGGAAGTAGGGTAATTGGGCTGTTGAGTTAAGGAAGAGTAAGTGAAGGAAAGTTGTTTGAGAGTCAGGAAAATTCCTGGATTTCTCCTTTCCCCCCCGCTCTATGCCATTAGTTGACTGTCCCTCCATGTTCTGGCCAATATCTATAGATTGGGGCTCCAGAGAAGGGAAAACAGTTTCTGGATGAAGGAACTCTAAGCACAGTTGAGGATGGGCATGAAGTGCTCATAACCAGAAGAATAAGTCAATTTATAGACAGGGTGTCTATAAAGTTCATGCGTGATTTGCTATGTTAAACTATTTAAAATTGCACATGAACTTTATGTCCATCCGAAGGCCCCATGCTTTATTCCTCCATTTTATTCTACAGGCAAGAGAAATTAGAAATTCTATTCTGTGGAGAGTATGACCATCCTAAGAGGAAATACTTAAAAATACTGACTTTAAAAGCCTCCTCACAAATATCCCAGACAGATCCTCCTCCATCAGAGATTCTTACCCAGAGGCACATGGCAATATCTGAAGACACGCTTGATTGCCGCAAACCTGGGGGTAGCGATGGGGCTGTGCTACTGGCATCTAGTGGGCAGAGGATGCCGCTAAACATCCTGCAGTGCCTCCCTCAGAAAGAATTATCCAGTTCAAAATATCATCAGTGTCACCGTAGACAAACTCTGTCTTTTTTTTTTTTTATTGAATAGTAACTATGTACATTAATGCACTTCTGGGGTACAGTGTGGTGTTTTCACAAACAATCCGAAACACTTCCATCAAACTGGTTAACATAGCCTTCATGCCATTTTCTTAGTTATTATGTTAAAACGTTCATATTCTACTCTGAGAAAGATTCACTTGTACCCTTGTAAGATAAACCACAGAAGTGATCCCTCCAATCCCCCTCCTTCCACCCATTCCCCCCCTTCTGTCCCTCCCCCTTCCCCGTATTCTGACAAACTCTGTCTTACATTAAACTCGGAGTCAACTGGCCCACAAATACAAGCAGAGTTTTCGAGCAATCCAAGAATCTTCCCACTCTCCATTAAGAGTGAAAAGACAACAAAAAATAACCAGTCATCTGAGGAAAACCCAAAACAAGAAAGACAGAGATCTTAAACACAGAAAAAAAGCAACTTAGAGGAGACAGACTTTATAGGAAGAGGAAAACTTCTTAAAAACTAGAATCGACTTCCACTTATGCTCAAGATAGACTACCAGGGACCATATTTACCTTCCTGCTCTAAACAACTAGAAAATTGGACAAACTTAGCAAACTGGTTTCTGATATTAGACAACAGGCAGCATAGGACTATGATTCCCCAGAGAAGTGAGTCCTGAAGGCACATTCCACATCCAAGAAGGTCTTATTCATTCTTAGTGAGTCAAGAAGAACAGAAATTGAAATTAAGGCAGTCTGAGGTCGTTAGATGATAGAGGCCAGAATTTTGGAAAGGGTGCAACTACACAGAAAAAGAGCATAGGAATCCTATGTCTTTGCTGAATACCAGGATGCACGTGTGTGGGGTAAAAGTCCATAAGATTGGAAAAGAGCAAATGGGGAACTGTCAGCTGAAGAGTTCTCTGATTTCACACAGGGCAGATAATTTATAAAAACTCTAACATAGACAGGAAAAGAGAGTCCTCAGTGATCATTCAGGACATTCAGTAAAGATAGTAAAGGGTCATGCCTTAATAGTGGGGCGAAACTATCCTTAGAGTAAAAGCCACTCAACATTCTCCCTAACAAAGCTCAAGGACAAGCTTCAAAACAACAAACTTAACCAAACATAATCCCCTATAAGATCAAAGCCTAGTACTTAAAAAAAAATGACAAGAAAATACAAATATTCGACACTGTGCTATTAATAATGCGTCACATCCAATCAAGACTTACTAGACATGCCCAGAAACAGGAAATTGTGATCCATAACCAGGAGAATCATCAGCCAATAGAATGATAAACATTATGGACTACGTCACACCCAGATCTGATGTCAGTTATGGAAAAAGCAGATAATGATGTTTAAGCAGCTTTTATAACTATGCTCAAGTATTTAAAGAAAAACGAGAAAAACGTTAGTGAAGAAAAGACTGAAAGATATAATAAAAGATAAAATGGAACTTCTGCAGATGAAAAATACAATGTCTGAAATATAAAGTTCATTAGATGGGATTTAATAGAAGATTAGGCACTGCATAAGAAAAAGACAGAAGGGTGGTGCCTGTGGCTCAAAAGAGTAGGGCGCTGGCTCCATATACTGGAGATGGTGGGTTCAAACCCAGCCCTGGCCAAAAACTGTAAAAAAAGAGAAAAAGGCAGAAATTTGAAGATATAGCAATATTTGACCCCCTATCAAAAATGGAGCACAGTAGGAAAAAAATTAATAAAAAGTTAACAAAGTCTCAGTGATGTGAGTAACAGTATCAGTGATCTAACATATATTTAATTGTAGCTACAGACTGCAGAGAGAGGGCAGAAGAGAAAAAGTATTTTAAAAAAATCATGGCCCAGGGCGGTGCCTGTGGCTCAAAGGAGTAGGGTGCTTTACCCATTTGCTGGAGGTGGCAGGTGCAAACCCACTCCTAGCCAAAAACTGCAAAAAAAAAAAAAAAAAAAAAAAAAAAAAAAAGAAAAAGAAATCATGGCCAAGATTTGATGAAAACAAAGTGCTATCATCACCAACATGCTTGCTGCCGTTATCTGGCTGTTTTGTTTTTTTTCCTCGTTAACCTGAACCTGACCAGGATTATTGTTATTCAGCTTGCCTAGATCATGCTTTGGTGAAGTTCATGTTTTCTCTTCTATGCCCTATAGAAGTGTTTTAATCTTATAGAAATATTTCGTTTAATCTACTCCTGAGAGCTGGAGGTAGTTAAGATTGAGTTAGAAGCCAAATTCCTGCTGTACACGATCCACAGTACATGACCAGTGAAAGGCCAGTACGTGGCCTATAGCACAGTCATACTCAGACCATATTTCCCAGTATTGATTCAATACATTGCCCACTGACTTTCCTGGAAGGTTTGTATCCTTCCTAAAATTCTGAAGCCCAATCTGTCATTCTCTATAGCGGTGGTTCTCAACCTTCCTAATGCCGCGACCCTTTAATACAGTTCCTCATGTGGTGGTGACCCCCAAACATAAAATTATTTTCATTGCTACTTCGTAACTGTAATTTTGCTACTGTTATGAATTGTAATGCTACTATAATGAATTGTATCTGATATGTAGGATGTATTTAGGTGACCCCTGTGAAAGGATCATTCCACCCCAAAGGGGTCATGACCCACAGGTTGAGAATCGCTGCTCTATAGCTTATCTTCTCTTGGGAACTTTTATTTCACTCTCTCTTTGCAGGGATAGGTTTGTGCTTGCTTCTGAGATTTATGTTAAAACTTCGATGCTAGTTTATATGTAAAAATTGCTAAAAATATTAAATATTTGATGGATTTAGTGACACTAAAAAAAAATAACATGATAATTATATCAATTAGCAGAATTGGGGGTAGGCAGTATGAGAAGGACAGATGGGAAGAATGCAGGGGCCCAAGGGAGTTTTAAAAACACACACACCTCATCGCCCAGTGAAGACTATCTCCCTCCCTCCTTCCCTCCCTTCAACAAAGTCTTGCTTTTTTGCCAGGCTGGAGTGCAGCGGCATAATCAAAGCTCAGTGTAGCCTTGAAATCTTGGGCTTAACTTATCCTCCTGCTTCAGCCTCTCAAGTAGCTGGGACTACAGGTGCATGCCGCCACATCCGGGTAGTTTTTTTATTCTTCATAGAGATGGAATCTTGCTATATTGCCCAGGTTGGTCTCAAACTCCTGGCCTCAATTAGTCCTCTGGTTTCAGCCTCCCAAAGGGCTGAGATCACAAGTGTGAGCCATTATTCCTAGCCAAAGACAATTTTCACTCTGTCCCTGTGAACACTCTTCCTTTAGATCTTGAAATGTCCCGTTCTGTCCAGTCTTTCAAATTTCAGCTGCAATGTCTCTGCTTTACAGAGCTCTTCTCTGATCACGTTCCTCACTCAGTTATTCTGTATCACTTTCACACTCTGTAAGCATGTGGTTCACTTGCTTACCATGTACTTCTATATTACAAGCACTACAGTGTAAGGTCCCTGAGGGCAGACAGGCTCACCACTGTATCCTTGGTGTCCGTAACAGTGTTTGACAGATACTAATTTCATAAAAAATGTCATAGAGTGAATGTTAACTGAAGGCAGTAGGCGTTTCATGTGACTACTATGGAAGCAAAAACAACATTGAAAACCAGCCACAAAGTTATATAAATTTTGAAACACATAACCTCACTCACATTTAGTTCTCTAAAACTTTTGCCTTTCACATCTAAGTACTGAGTTTGGATGTTTTGTGTACGGATAAGAGGTAAGAATCCAGTTCAAATTTACTGAAGGATTTCCCTACTGATCTGAGCGCTACCTGTGTCATGTATCACCTTTCCACATGTCTACTCAGCCACTCCTGATCTCTATTTTGTATCAGTAGGTAGTACACTGCCTCAATACTTCAGTTTTGACACCTGGTAGAGCAAGTTCCTCCAACCTGTTATTCTTTAAAAATGCCTTTTGAGGCACTGGCCCCATGTACCGAGGGTGGTGGGTTCGAACCTGGCCCCAGCCAAACTAAGCCCAAGAGCTGGAGGTTGATGTGAACTGCAAGGCCTGGCAGTCTACCGAGGGCAACAAAGTGAGACTCTGTCTCCAAAAAAAAAAAAGTAAAAATGTTTTTTGGCCCTTTACTCTTTCATAAAATTTTATATTAGCTTGCTGAGTTTTATCTCATTCAATACAATTTCATAACTTTTTGGGGGGGACAGAGTCTCACTGTCACCCTCAGTAGAGTGCCCTGGCGTCACAACTCACAGTAACCTCAAACTCTCGGGCTTAAGCGAATCTCTTGCCTCAGCCTCCCAAGTAGCTGGGACTACAGGTGCCTGCCACAACACCTGACTATTTTTTGTTGTAGTTGTCATTATTGTTTAGCTGGCCTGGGCCAGGTTGGAAGCAGCCAGCCTCCGTGCATGTGGCTGGTGTTGTAACCACTGTAGTATGGGCCTGAGCCAAAATTTTGCAACTTTTTATATAAGTGACTTGGATACCTTCTGCTATCCTTCTTCTTTTCTTTGGTGCTATTGTATATAGTTATCTTTTAAAATGACATTTTCTATTTTTGCTGTGTGCAGAAACGCATTTTACTTTTATGTATTGATCTCATTTGCAATAAATTAGATACGTAAATTATTCATACTAATAATTTGCTGTGGATTCTTCTGGGCTTTTTATGTAGCAAATTATCTACAAATAGTAACAGTTTTATTTTTTCTTTCTGGTATCAGGCCTCCCTCATCTGCTTCATCTTATTTATTGCTCTGGCTAGAATCTCCCGTACAACGTTGAATATAAGTGGCGATAAGCAACCTTGTCTTGTTACTGATTTTAAAGAAATGCATTTAACAGCTGATATGATATTTACTGTAGCTTTTTCATGTTACTCTTTATTAGTTTAAGGAATTTCTATTCTAGTTTACTAAGAGTTTTTCATTATGATAGGTTGTTGAATTTTGTCAAATGCTCTTTCTTCACTTACTGATATGGTCACACAGTTTTTTTCCCCCATTGCTAATGTGGATAATTAATAGATGTTTTAAAATATTGGCTAATTTTGCATGCTTAGGATAAAACTACATTGGTCAATCACAAAGTGATATCACTGTCATACCTTGCTGGATTAGTTTTCTAATATTTTCTATCTTTGCTCGTGAGTCATAATGACCTGCAATTTTCCTTTCTTTATGTTACTTGCCTGGTCTGGGTCAAAAGATTATATACCATGCTTATAGGTGAGTTGAATAAATTATGCAAGTTTAGAATTAACTATTATTAGAAATTTGGTATAACTTGTCTGTAAAACCACTTCATTCAGGTGTTTAACTCCTGAAGAAAAAACTTCTCTAATGATTAATTATACAATCTTTCAAATTTTTTATTTATTCTCAAGTCTGTTTCAATTTTTTTTTTTTTTTTTTTTTTT
>NW_003852419.1:4907416-4936364 GCF_000181295.1 Otolemur garnettii | reverse complement strand
TTTCTATTTTCAGTAGAGACAAGGTCTTGCTCTTGTTCAGGTTGGTCTCGAACTCCTGAGCCCAAGCAATCCACCATCTAGGCCTCCCAGGATTATGGGAGTGAGCCATTGTACCCAGTCAGTTTCAATCATATTTTTAAAAAATATTTTCTTTGGCTTACTTGCATTTTAATTTTGGTTAGTTTAATTTTTGACCTTTATTTTTATTTTTATTTTTTGAGTCAGAGTCTCAAGCTGTTGCCCTGGGTAGAATGCTGTGGTGTCATAGCTCACAGCAACCTCAAACTCTTGGGTTTAAGTGATTCTCTTGCTTCAGCTCCCCCGCCAAGTAGCTGGGACTACAGGCGCCTGCCACAATACCCGGCTATTTTTTTTTGTTGCAGTTGTCATTGTTGTTTAGCTGGCCTGGGCTGGGTTCGAAACCACCACCCTCAGTGTATGTGGCTGGTACCATAACCACTGTGCACTGAGCCTTTTTTTTTTTTTTGAGACAGATTTTTCACTCTGTCACCCTGGGTAGAGTTCCGTGGTGTCATCGAGCTCACAGTAACCTCAAACTCTTGGGCTTGAGCAATCCTCTTGTCTCAGCCTCCTGAGTAGCTCTGTCTTCAGGTGCCCTACTACACCCAGCTAGTTTCCCCATTTTCAGTAGAGATGAGGTCTCACTCTTGCTCAGGTAAGTCTCAAACTTCTGAGCTCAAGCAATCCACCCTCCTCAGCCTCCCAGAATGCTAGGATTATAGGTATGAGTCAATCATAATTTTAAAGGAAAATATCCACTTCATGTATTTAAAATATATTGACATGCTATATAATATTTATTTCTCATTCTATCTTTGTTGTATTTATAATTATATCCCATTTGTTTATTCCTAAAATTGACGCTTCCTTTTTTCTATCAGTCTTGAAGTTCTAGAATTTCATTAGTTTTTACAAAGAACCATTTTCTCCCATTGAGCTCTATTTCTCTATTGAACTTTTATTTTATATGTGATTCATTTATACTTTTATTTTTATTAATTTCTTCTTCGTACCTACTTTGGATTTTTTTGTTTATTTGTTTGTTTTACAGGAAGGGTCTCATTCTGCCACCCAGGCTCCAGTGCAGTGGCATTATCATAGCTCACTGTAATTTTGAACTCCTGGGCTCAAGTAATCTCCTGCATTAGCCTCCCAAGTACCTAACACTACAGGCACCTGCAACCACAGCTGACGATTTTTAAAAAATGTTTTGTATAAAGGATTGATAACTAGAATCTACAGAGAACTCAAATTAATCACCAAAAAAGAGCAAACAATCCCATCTATCACTGGGCAAGAACATAAACAGAACTTTCTCTAAAGAAGACAGACAAATGGCTGACAAACATGAAAAAATTCTCATCATCCCTAATCATCAGAGAAATGCCAATCAAAACCACGTTGAGATATCACCTAGCCCCAGGAAGATTAGCTCACTTCACAAAGTCCCAAAGTTGTGGATGCTGGTGTGGATGTGGAGAAAAGGGAACACTTTTACACTGCTGGCGGGACTGCAAACTAATACAGCTTCTGTGGAAAGAAGTATGGAGGCTCCTCAAAGAAATCAAAGTAGATCTCCCATTTGATCCTGCAATCCCATTACTGGACGTCTACTCAGAAGAAAAAAAACAATTTTACCATAAGGACATTTGCACTAGATTGTTTATTGCAGCTTAATTTATAATCGCCAAGATGTGGAAACAACTTAAAGGCCCATCGACTCAGGAATGGATTAACAAACTGTGGTAAATATATACTATGGAATACTATTTGGCATAAAAAATACGGAGACTTTAAATCTTTTATATTAACCTGGATGGAGTTGAAACACATTCTTCTTAGTAAAGTATCACAAAAATGGAAAAGAAACTATCTAATGTACTCGATACTAATATGAAGCCAGTAGATGTTCTAATATATGCCCACATAAGAGAAAAACTCAATTCAATTCAAGCTGGAGGGAGGGGGAATGAGGGAAGGGGGAGAGTGGAGACAGGAGGGGGATTGGTGTACTTAATAGGCACAATGTAAGAGCATATGGCACACCCTCCTGGGTGCAGGACACATCTACGAGAGGGTCTCTACCTAACAAATGCAAACATTGTAACCTAGTTGTTTGTACCCTCACATTAATGTGAAATAAAAAAAAAATATTGGCATAAAAAGATTTTTGTATAGATGGAGTCTTGCTATGTTGCTCAGGCTGGTCTCAAACTCTAGTGTCAAGTAATCCTCCCACCTTAGCCTCCCAAAGGGCTGAGATTATAAGCACGAGCCACTGAGCTGAGCCTACATTTGTTGTTTTTTTTAAACTTAAGTTGAATTCCTAGCTCATTAATTGTCAGCCTTTTGACTTTTCCTATATATTTATAACTGTATGTTTCTCTTTTAAATTTCACTTTACTTGTATGCCACAGTTTTGATAAAATATTTATCGTTTGATTCTGTCTTCTAATTTCCACTATGACTTTTGACTCATTGGTTTAGAAGACTGTTTTAAATTCCAAATATATGGCTTTTAAAAATTATCTTTCTGCTATTGATTTCTAACCTGAATGTGTCATGGTTAGAGACTGATTGTTCTGATATCAAATTTCTGAAAATTGTTGAGACCTTATAGTCTAGTACATGATTATTTTTTGTAAATGTTCCCTGTCTGCTTAAGAAGAATGGATATTATTCACTTATTGGAGCAATGTTTTATGCATGGCCATTAGACCAAACTTCCTAACTGAATTATTCAAATATTACTGCATTTCTATATTTCAGCTGCTTGTTTTAGTAATCACTACAAGAAGTACATAAATCTCTCACCACAGTAGTTGTATCAATGTTTACTTTATATATTTTGAGAAGATATTATTAGGAGCATATAATTTAAGAACTTTATCTCTTTGGAAAATTGAACCTTTTATAAACATGTAATGATCTTTTACTTCTAGCAACATTTTTTGCCTTAAGACTTATTTTCTCTATAATAATCTGTTACCAACTTAATTTTGGTTATTGTCTGTATATTTATATTAAATAGTTAGCAGACAATGACTGACACTTTTTAAATCAATGTGACAATATTTGTCTACTTTAAGTGAAAAATTTAGTATATTCTTATTTGTATTTAGTCCTCCTACCTTATTTTGTTCCTTGCTCTTTTCCCAAAATTAGCTTTTATCCTCTTCCTCTAATGACTTTTTTGGGAATTTTCCCTTTCATTCCACATACCTCTGGTTTGGAAGTTATGTGCTCTATTTGTATTGTTATTTAAGAACATTTAACATGTATTTTTTAACTTGACCAAGTTGAAAGTTTGTCTTTTTCTTTTTGATTAATCAACTCAACTATACATTTTTTAGTATATTAGTTATCATCCATGCATTAGACATTATCTTACATAGTCAATGTAGTTACCTACTTATTTACCATTCATTGGGTTTTACCTTTCTTACTTGCATTCCAGATCTTCCTTTCCTTGAGCTCATTTCCTTCTTCCTGAAATAAACCTTTTGGAGTATCTTCTAGTGTGAATCTATTGTTTGCCTAACATGTCTATTTTAGTTTTTAAAAAACTATTGGTTATGAAAAGTCTTACATATAAAAGTAGAGAGAATCGCTTCTTCTGGAACTTTAGATGTATGTCACATCTTTTCCCTCTGCCTTTCATGTCTCAATTTTAATTTTCTATTTTCCATAATTGGATCTTTATGCTGAGGTTTCCGGAGAGGTTTTCAATTTTTTTCTTACTTGCTCTTTCCAAGGGTAAGGCCATCATAATACAAAGGTATCCCCAATGTTCTTCTCTGTGTATAAGTGTTCCAGGATACATATTCTAGCAAACCACTAAAATTGCTGCTTTTGGGGGCTCCATGCTTTACTCACACATGTCTGATCTAATCTCCCAACCTTGCTCAAATCCTGGATTTTTTCTTCCATGGATGTGATGTCCTTTAAAAATATAGGATTTAGACCGTGAGGGATTGGCCAATATTCCTGAGGCAGGCACTAGCTTTGGTGCCACTTTACCATTTGAATTTGTACTTTCTCTCTTTTTTATTCTATCATCTGAAGATCAAATTCTTGCCAGTTTAATCGTATTCATTTTAAAATATATTTTTCTTGCATATATATATACTATACGTTTTTTCCAGCCTTCTAGTTGTTGTACAGTACGTTTGTCTGGCAATCTTACTCACAATGCTGTCGGAAACTTAAGTCCATCTAGTTGATTTTTAAGTTGCTGTAAGTACAAATCTTTTAAGTACCATGGCAAATTAAAAACTAAGAAAGAGCATCATTGCCATCTGGTGGAGAGATGTACTATTACCACACAAACGAAACATTGTGTGACTCATGGACTTCTTAATACCTCCTCAGTTAGGCTGTCAACTCTTTTATTAGTTCTTTTAAATTTGTCCCTTTCTCCATTCTCCCAGTCCTACCTCAGTCCAGTTTTAAACTAAGATTGTTGTTTCTAAAATCATTGCTTTTTAACTTCTCTCTTTTGTTATTATTCTTTCAGTATATCTTCCTTGTTTTTATTGTTGACCTTACTTTTACAATTCTACATTAATTTGATGGGTTGTGTATCAAGTTCTTGCTTGTGGTCAAAAAATTTAGAAACAGTAACAGCAGTCTGACTAGGGTTGAGAACAAAGTTGAAGTCCAATAAATGCTGGCTGAATGGGAGGTATTTGGCACCATTTGCAAACTTGCCTGGTTTATCTGGGAAGCAGTATATGCACAGAAATTCCCATGTTGTTTCCCGTAACATAGAGATAAATGACCTTCACATGTGTAACACTACTCTGGGCCTACCTAGATTTTTTAAAAATTATTTTTAATTATGAAAGGTATGTATACATGTCCAATATAAAAATATCCACAGTTCTGTGAATGAATAATTACACTGACAATGTTGGGTACTGAAATTTTCACCATGGAAGAATATGGTATGGGGGAAGACAAGGAAGAACCCTATGCAGTTGGATTAGAATCAGAGATGTCAGTAAAACTTGTGATTTCTAATATACATCCAAACCTCCATAGTGACCACCTCCCTACCTTGATCACCTCAAGCTGACTAATTTTCACAGATTGGATGTGCACTACATGTACGCATCAGTATAGTAGGCCTAGTTCCCAATGTTGGTCATTTCCGTATGTTGACCAGTTTGTTACAGTCAACAACAGTTGACCTTGGGTGGTCAACTTACAGAGTTTCTACAATCTACTGTATATGTTTCCTAGCTCATTATGTTGAAGAGGCCTAAAAGCAATGACAACCATTATCTACTAATAGACACTAAGGATCTTGGGAGACAAGGCTGATTGTAGCACTGATGTGGGAGGAAAAAATAGAAAAATAAACCAAGGTAACTTGGAATGTCGTATGCTGAAAAGTAAAGAACTGCTCAAAAAATAATAAGACCATGTCAAAAGGCCTCCCATTGGCCAAATTTGGGATATGATATTAAAACAAGTGACAGTAATGGACTGCATAGTATAGGAGTCCATGGGTTTATACTAATATGCTAATATGGGTGAGAAAAAGAGAAAAATTTTCCTTCCAGAATGCCACCTAATATACATAGACGGAATAAAATCAGAAAAATCACCACAATTAATTCAACTATATCATTGGATGTTAAAATTAGTGTGTGAAAATTTATTGAGAAGCAGAATACTTGAGAGTCTCAAAGTTTAGAGACTTTATTTCTTTATAAAATGCTTATTAATTTACTAGAAAAAATTAGAAACTTTACAGAGGAACCTAGTAGGTATCATCTAAAACAAGTGATCAAAATTAACACCCTTGTAATGAGACAACTGACCCCACATGATGTACTGAAAAGGACCCAGTGTCCTGCCAATAATGCGTAAAGCCAGTCTAATTATGAAGAGACATCAGAAAAACTCAAATAAAGGGTCATTCTATACAAAACCTGATCATGTATTTCACAACGCTGACATTTTTGAAAGTCTGGTTGAAGAACTGTTCCAGATTAAAGGAGACTGGATACATGACAAATAAATGTAACTCATTATCATTATCCCTGATGGGATCACAGAGCAGCAGTTTTTTTTCCTACAAAGGACATTATTGAAACAATTAGCAAAATATAGAAAAGATTTGCTAATAAATATGTTAATGTAAATGTTCTTATTTTTATAACTGTTCTATGGTTACGTATAAAAACTCTTATTCTTAGGAAATACAAACTTAACATATCTGGGATAGAGAGGCATCACATCTATAATGAACATTGAAAGGTTCAGGAGAAAAAGCACTTATTCTAAACTGATAAAGGGAAACCTCTGAAAAAAAATCACAGTTTTGCAAAAATCCTAGTAAAAATTTATTTAGATGAGAATTACCAAAGGATGCTAAATCCAGGAGGAGCCGGTTTGATGAGGAATAGAATTATTAATACAGTCTCAAAGTTTTTCCTCACAGTTACCCACTAATCACAAAAGGAAAAACAGTGATTATACAGTGGAAAAACTGGACATCTTACCCAAGGGATCAAAATTAACATTACCAGTAAGGGGCAAAGGGACATCCTGGGCATTTGTGTGGGATAGCTGGAGGACATACCACTTACAGTATTTCAAGACACACCGTACGTGAATCTAACCATGAGGAAACATCAGAAAATCCCAAACCCAAATTCTATCCTTTAGCTGCCTTGTATTTTTCAAATATACAAAACATTATGAAAGACAAAGAAAACCTGAGGAACTGTTCTAGATTAAAGAGTCATGATCACAGAACACATGATAGTGGACTGGATCCTCCAGTTAAAGAAAATATTACTCATAAACAACAAAAGAAATTTGAACATGGACTATATAATATTTTATCACTGTTTAATTTCTGAATTTGATAATTTGATAGTATGCTTGCTTTTATGACATACGCATATGTAGTATTAAAAGGCAAAGTGTATGATGTCTACAACATTCTCTCTAAAGCAGGTGTCCAACCTTTTTTTTCTGACCCACATTGGAAAAAGTGTTATCTCGGGGCACACATTAAATACACAAACAAAAGCTGATGAGCAAAAAAAGTCTATACATAATTTTCATTATACGCGACACACAGATGAGCAAAACAGGCCTCAGACTAAAGGGTCAAGGATAAAAATGTGTCAAAAGATAAAATTTGATAAAGAAAATTGATAAACATGGAAAACATTACAAAAGAGGTCAAAGTACACACTAAAGTATACCTTTTTCTTCTACTAAAAATTCCCGAAACAAATATATGCATATATGTGCATATAAATGTATATTTCTAAGATACTAACATTGTTAGTACTTACTGTGCTCCCCCCCCCCGGTAAGGGAATGAGGAGCTAAAATGTATTTGAAGATAGGCATAAGGGTTGTAAAGGGTTAAGTCTCTTTTCTGAACCCTTAGGCCCACTCCAGAGAAAAACAGCACTAGTCTGCAGCGTTTCCCATATGGATATCCTAACTTCTACAAATGTATGTAATTCTGTCATTTTGGGAATTATGTATCCTAATGAATAAATGTATAATATTTACTTAAGTGTTTTATTCGTATGTTTCTACTGTCTTTTTAAATATAATCTGTGATTTTAAAAAAATAGGTTCTTTAATCAATTTTTGCATTTACTTTGATAAAAGTTGTTTGGCCTTAATTCTGTCATCTTATTTTGCTAGTGTCTGTTTTTATGCCTTCCTTTAAAAAATATTTTATTGGGAGTCCTCCTTATCTAGTAACTAGTTCTATTCAATTTATGACAGTCATATTGTTATTATTTAGGCGATATGAAGTTTTTAATACTAACAAAAATCTTTACAGAAGAACCCAATCTGGCCACTGAATCCTTTTATAGAAAGAGGCTACTCAAGGTCTGAGTATAAAATGTGAATTGGGCAAGTCTAAATTCCAGTTGATCCCTGAGATGTACATTTTTATTAAGTCAACTAACCCAATCTTCAATGGATCTTGGACCTTCTCTGACCATGTACAAGGGACCATATCACAAGTCCCTTGTGATATGATTTTAATTAAAACCCCCCAAGTGATCAAAGCACGAGAGGAAATGTACTGCTCTCAGAGATATTATTTATATTTTACATATTCTTGTAAGTTTTCTGAATATGAACAAATAACAATGTATCCTAGAAAAAGCTATTTTTTAAAACCTTATAAATAAGTTCAATAAACGTATAAATAATTTTCAGAGTAAAGACACATCAGAATGTCACATCTATCCCATGTGTATTATCATACTGTCTAGTCTACATAGTTTATAGTGATAGGTATTTATATACACCACAACTGGAAATAAGGAATACTCGTTTGGTCTCCCATAGGCTGCAGGTTCTAAAAGTACAAATCCTAAACCTTTGAAGCCAGCATAAAAAAAATATTCACTTGAAATCCTGAAGTAGTCCATTAGCTGTCTATATTATATATACATAAAAGAAAAAAGAGTCAAGATATTTGCTTTGTTCTATTTATTTCTCTTGGAAGGCAAGGGAGGAGGTAAAAAAAGTTTGGTTTTGCTTCAAAGAGCTTTTCTTAAAGAATGGTGATTCATTTTCATTATACATCAATATGGACAGACATTGTTCTTTTGGTTTTCATGACAATTAAATTCAAGATAATATGTGTACTATACATGCATGTTTTTCTGAAATCCAGTGTATTCGTTTGTGCTCTTCTTCATATAGGGGAAGAACCGGCGCTTCGGCTTTAAGAATAAATTTTAAAAACCACAAATCTAACTTGTCTTCGATTTGGTTCTGGGCTAATTATTAATGAGCCATTCAGGAATAATGGCTTCAGACCTTTCATCACCTGTGATACTGCAATTAATTAAGAGTCCACTGATTGTAAGAACTACGCCACCGATAACAAAAGGAGAGAAGAATTCCAAGTCTGCATGCCAAGTTTGGAGCAAAATATCTGTAATCTTCTCACTTTTGTATTATTTATAAATAGGGGACAGGGGATAAGAATTACATGAATAATGTTAAGTAAAAATGCATACAGAATTGGGAAATGTTTTTCATTAAATTTGCCACTTATTCTAGTTCAATAAAATGCTTGTAAAGAAAATAACCACTTAAGGCAGAAGACTAGTTACATTGCTGCTGTTCAGAACTTCTTGAGAGCAAAAGAATGAATACCAATCATTCTGGTTTAAACTTAATTATTTGTCTAAAAACATGTTATTTTGTAAGTTGAATATCTATATTATGCCTTGAAAATTCAAAGCAGAAAAGTAAAATCACATAGAAAGCCAGAAACTTCATCAATATGTCTAGACAGATGTTTGCTTGTAGTTTTTAGTATCTAAAACCTTTTTTCCACACATGGAGCAGATACCTGAAACAAAAGAAAATGTGAACAATCAAATCATAACAACAACAGTTTCATTTATTTAAATCTATCCCAAAGTTTAAAACATAACTTAGCAACATCAGAAAAGAAATAAATATGCTATATATTTAATTCTTATAAGTTTTAAGTTCCATTTTAATTAAGAAAAAAAGTTTTGATTAGTAGAATTTAAGAAAGGCTTCTCCTTTTCTGTTTCCCAAATCAGCAGCAAATGAAATAGATTTGATATGAATAGAGAAATAGTACTGAAAGAAACTCACCCTTTTTGTAGGCACAGCCCTGGCAATAATGAGAACCTGGTTGGTGTACAGAACTTTTACAAATTCTGCAAGTGGAGAACTTATTCTTTCCATATGGATCAAATCTACAGAATTTTTAAAGATAGAAAAATGTACACTACATTAGAAACACTCATTAATAATCATACTTAAGCAACACCCAGAATTGACCCCTGTTCTCCATTCCCTCTATCAAACTCTACAATTGGTAGGCACAGCCCCCTGCCAACTGGCTATGGTCTAATGTGCCTGCATAGCTCTGCTCCTTCCACGTCATCTGTATGCTTAGGAAGAGTCAGTTGAATGGTATTTATATCCAAACCAGTTCATATCAATTGTATCTGTCATTCTATTTGCATAACATAAATATTATGGAAACTGACGAAATTTGAGTGCAAAAGAGTGAATGATTCCATAAAAACTAAGTGACTGCTTTAGGAAGACTAGACAAATGTGAATTACTAAAACTGATACATGGCTCAGTGCCTGTAGCTCAGTGGTTAGGTCACTGGCCACATGCACCGGGACTGATGGGTCCAAACCCAGTAGGGCCTGCTAAATAACAATGACAATAACAACAACAAAAATACCCAGGCCTTATGGTGGGCGCCTGTGTTCCCAGCTACTTGGGAGGCTAAGGCAAGAGAATCGCTTAAGCCCAAGAGTCTGAAGTTGCTGTGAGCTGTGACACCATAGCACTCTACCCAGGGCAACATACACTCTGTCTCAAAGAAAACAAAAAAAACTGATACTGAGGCCAGGCACGGTGACTCACGACTCATGCCTGTAATCCTAGCACTTTAGGAAGCCAAGGCAAGTGTATTGCTTGAGCTCAGGAGTTCAAGACCAGCCTGAGCTAGAGTGGGACCCTGTCTCTAAAAATAGCTGGGTGTTGTGGCAGGTGTCTGTAGTCCTAGCTACTTAGGAGGCTGAGGCAAGAGGATCACTTGTGCTCATGAGTTTGAGGTTGCTGTTAGCTATGATGCCACAGCACTCTACTAAGGATGACAATGTGAGACTCTGTCTCTAAAAAACCAAAACAAAACCAAATAAAACAAAAACTGACATTGAATGAGATATGGATAAGGTAACTGTTAAAAACTGGGGGAAAATCCTAAGTAGAAGAATTCCAAACTTCAAGTGTCAATTGTTGCTCTACTTAGGAGGTAATAAAAATATATATTCTGGTTATGATTTACAGGAGGACAATGAAGTAGAACTCCTAGCAGATTCATCCTCAAAAGGCCCTGTCTCAATATCAATGATTGATGAATATATCTACTGTTACATGCTTTAATTTAAAATAAAGTATGTGTATCTTTCAGTGATTGCCTGCGTTGACTGATGTTTTCAATTAACTAACCCAATCCCTTTGGATAAAGGATCTTCTCTTATAAAAATGCCATCTTACATTGACTGGACTGCAAAATAACACTAGGAAAAATACTTTCCCCTAAATTGGCAATACTATTCTGATTTAAAACTGCTTCCTTTACTACAAAATGAATTTTTGTTATAATTTTCATATACTGAATATCAGCACTGTCCTAGATACCCTCTCTTAGGGTACAGCACAAGAGCTCATTTTCAAACTAATTTTTCCTAATCCATGCAAATATCACTTTACTCTCCACAGAACATAGACACTGTCCTTCCTTTCAAAAAGCTCAGTTTGTTTGTACCTATATGTCTGAAGATCACTTTTTTCTTAAAATCATAGTTCATCATTCTAAGATACAAAATTTTTTTTTTTTTTTGCAGTTTTTGGCCCGGGCTGGGTTTGAATCTACCACCTTTGGCATATGGGGCCAGTGCCCTACTCCTTGAGCCGCAGGCACTGCCCTAAGATACAAATTTTAATCCCTGAAATCTTCAGTTAATTGGAAGAGCTTTTTCTTTCTTAAAGTAAAGATGCATCAAATAAATAATGGTATCACAGATTCAAAGCAATACAGTAGTAACTTTCTAAAGTTAAATATTTAGAGTACCCAAAAGTAATAGCTACTCTTTAAGGTTATCAGGGTAATTTTTGGAACCTAAAGGAAGTATATAGAACCATACAATCTGTACAAATAACAACTTAGTCAATCAAAAGAAGACATCAGTAAGTCGGTCAACAACATTATAGTGTGACATCACACTGAAGATTACTTAGGCTGTACTGTTTTATATCCATTGTTTAATAAGCAACTACTATGTGCCAGGCACTGTACACAGTAAAAGCTCTATTATTATTTCTAATCCTTGGAACATTGTCATAAAACAAGTACTTTACTCACTCAAGTATATACAGAGCACTTAGTATGTTCCAAATACAAAAGCTAAACTTGAAATACAAAGTCCCTGTCCTCATCAAGTTGATATTCTGTGAGAAAGGGAACAGATATCCTAAAAACAGGCAAGTTTTTCAGATGGTGATTTAGTATTACAGAGAAAATTCAGGAATCTGTGTCAGTGATGAAGGGAAGGAGAGAAGAGATTAGTTTAGATGCTACTTAGGAAACCCTCTCTAAGGAGGAGACACTTTCTCCTCGGGAGCTAAAACCCAAATAACAAGTACAAGCCAAACATGTAAGCTCTAAGGGATGACCTTGACGAGGTAGCAATAAGCACAAATCTGTTTAGGAGGGAGTGGGCGTGGCATATCTGATGAGGATGGAATATGATGAATGAAGTGTGTAGTACAACAGGAAGTCAGAAAGGAGGAAGGGATCATATGATGGAGGACCTTACATAGCAGGCAGCTTAGAATTTACCCTATGCGAAAAAGAAAACCAGTGGTGAATTTTAAGCAAAGGAATTACATGACCTTCTAAAATGACCATTCTGGTGACTATGAGACAACTGTAGCAATCCAGAGACAAAGCAGGAAGATAGTTATGAAGTCATTACAATATTCAAGTAAGAAATAGCACAAAGTAATAGCAGCAAGACAGACAGAAGCAAGCAGATTCAGGTTATATTTTAGAAAAGGTCAAAAGAACTTGCTGATGGTTATGGGAACTGGGAGAATGCGAGGATTCAGTGTTTCTCAACTAAAAAGTTCTTCTAGTTTTTAGGCTTGAACAACTGGATAAAACAGTGGAACCACTTACTCTGATGAGACGACTAAAGGAAAAGAGGCTGCTGTCAGACATCAAATGAGGTATGTCAAGCAAGCAGGTATATGCCTGGAGCTCAGAGAAGTTAGGACTAGCGATATATATTTATAAATAGGGGAAAAATTCTAGGAAGGAGTCCTGCGGTACTTGATTAAGAACATCTGCCAGGGAGCTGAGTGGAAAACCAGGAAAGTGGGTATAGCTTGGAAGCCAGGAGAATAAAGAGTTGCCAAAAAGAGAGAGCTACGAAGAGGTTAGGTAAGATGGGAATAGAGAGGCGGCCATCAGTTTTTAAGGTCACTTATGATCTTGACAAAAGCAGTCTGAGGGCTGTGGTGGGAATGAAGATGTGACTAGAGTGGCTGAAGGGGAGAATGAAACTTAAGGAAACAGAAAATTACTAGATAAAACTTTGGAAAATGTTTGCTGTGAAGGGAAGGAAAGATATGAGGTGATAGCTAGAAGAGTTCATGGAGTTTTCAATACTGAATATAATAAAGCATGGTAATAAAAACTGATTTCAAGATAGGAGGCTCAGTGCCCATAGCTCAGTGGTTAGCGTGGTGGCCACATACCCCCAGGTAGGCGGGTTCAAACCCTGCCTGGGCCTATTACACAACAATGACAACTGCAACAAAAAAACAGCTGGGCATTGTGGCAGGCACCTGTAGTCCCAGCTAATTGGGAGGCTGAAGCAAGAAAATCACTTAAACCCAGGAGTTGGAGGTTGCTGTGAGCTGTGACGCCATGGCACTCTACCAAGAGCAACACAGTGAGACTCTGTCCACCCCTCCCCCCCCCAAAAAAGATAGGAGATATTTTTATACTACTTCTCAGTAGAAAAAGTGGGTTGGGGAACCTGTGGCCTTGGGGTCACATGTAGCCTTCTGGATTCTTGAGTGCAGCCTTTGGCTGAACCCAAATTTTACAAAACAAATCCTTTTACTAAATCCTAGACTCTAGATTTAAATTTAATCTGACATCAAAACTTATGATCATTCCACATCTCCCTGCTGCCTCTGATTTGTATGACAATTAAGAAGTAGATAAAAATCAAGTCATATTTTCTGGTGAAACTGTAAAAAGAAGGTAGCACTAACTCTTCACATATTGACACAGTGGGGAGGAATAGGGTAAAACCAGTAGGTTATAATATATAGCTTGGCTTTGTGTGCTAGGAGCTACCTGACTCTAGGTTTTATCACAATGAAATGATACACACCAAATTCACTCTGGTCTGCTTACAATTAAAAAGAGTGAAAATTACATGACCTCTCGATAGATGCTCTTACCTTGCTTTTTTCGAAGTCAAGGCTTTATTTTCATTCAGCTTTCTTCCACCACTTTCTGTATCAAAATACATTTTAGTGGGTTATTTATACACATTTAACAAATAACATTTAATAGTTTAAAAGTTCACTCTTTGACCTTCTACCAATAAAACAGCCTATACCTAAATTTTTGAAATCTTCATTTAATAGCCTGGTTCTTAAGACTCTACATTAAAAGAAAACATTTATTAGGGAAACAATAAAAATTTGTATAAAATATAATCCTTTGGTTTCTCAGACTCAGAGTAGTATTTTAGGAATGGGTCTACATTTAATTCACACATATTGTAAAGCCACTACTTTGATGTCAAAGACTTGAATATAGTGGTAGTTTCTTTTCCTTCAAAAATGTATTTTACTATGTTTATTTAATAATCATGAAGGTAAATACTTCACTTTATGGCAGTTCTTGGCTGGGGCTAGGTTTGAACCCACCACCTCCGGCATATGTGGCTGGCACCCTACCCCTTTGAGCCACAGGCACCACCCTACATACTTCCCTTAATGGTAATGAAGGTGAAAACAGTTTAAATGATTTATTCAAGAATATAAAAATCAGGTGAGAGAGGAAATTAAATACCAACTCTAATTTAATTGAATTAAATCAAAGATTGTGAGAAAGTCATCACTTGAAAGTCATTTGGTACCTTTGCTATTTCCTGACTACCATATTAGGAACCTGTACATGTAACTGAGAGAACTAAATAGAAGATATTAACTCATTGGTCGATACAATCATCTTTAATGTTCAATAGATAGAATACTCTGAACACACAGCAATTCATTTTACAAATAATGTGAATGTGAAAACATTATTCACAGGAAGTCTTTGATTCAATTTCAATTTTCTAAAAGAAAAAATACCTGTGGTATTCCTAGCTCCATCCTTCCATGTATCTGGAGTGATAACAGTACCAAGTTTCTTTTCACCTGTTATAACAAGATAGTAAAAAGGGAATTAAAATTTACTGTCTAACAAACATGCTACATTGTGCCTAAAGTTCACCACAGTATCAACCATCATACAACTGTAGAAGACTGTTAATGCTGGGATTAGGCCAATAAACTGAGACTCAAGGTATTAACTGTTGCCAAAGAATAAATGTGGCCAAATAAAATTTGAGGAATAATAGAATGGCTTATAATAGGCTTTTACTATTTGTTTATACTTTAAACAAATCTGATAAGTCTACTTATTCCATAAATACTTACTAAGCATCTATTATGTATTAAGTGCTACAAAAAGTGCTGAGAAAAATAAAGCAATTTATCAGACAAAACTCTAGATTTCAAGGAAATTATAGTACATCAATTTCTCTAACAGTTGTCCTTAACCTAAGTTCCACAGACCAACGTTAGTAGATATGTGACCAAGGGGGAATTGTACACAAAACTTTTGCATACTCATTTTTACCCCCAGTAAGAACCTACAGCTTTCATTAGATTCTCAAAGGGATCAGAGACCCCCTTCAAAAAGTTAAGAACCATTCGATCAAAATATAAGCTAGAAAATAAAAGGTATAATAATTCAGAACTAGAATAAATTTAAAGCAAAAGTACCAGGAGAAATTCCATGCAGAAAAAAATAACCCTTGATAGTGAAATCCAAGATAGTTTTGTGGTGAAGACAACAGAGAGGATATGAATATGTGGCACAGGACTGTGAGGAAGAATGAGGAAAAGAGAGGGAAAACTGGACAAAAGACACATCCCGAGGAAAGGCATCAAAGCTCAAAGTACACATGGGCACAAAGAGTAGTTTGGTATTGGTATGGTCAAAGTGGGAAGGAGGTAAGAATCAGAGAAGGTAAAGTTAGAAAGATAATCTGGGGCTTATTGTTGAGGGTCTTTAATGCCAGGCTCCAAATATGTGAACTGCAAATTATTCTCTGCACATTGAGAACTTGCTAAAGTTTTAAATTAGGGAAACAGTAAATCACACTTACTTTTAAGTTCAATTCAAACATATGCTAGGCTTACTATAAACCATATCCCGGCCTAATGACGAATAAGAATGGGTAAGACAAGGTCCTTACCCTTTCGTTCTACTGTCTAGTGGCAGGAGTATAATATTTACTACAGTGACGAAAAAGAAAGATCAGAAAATTCAAGAGGAAAAGGTAAAGACGGTGTTTAATTGAGCATTTTTTATGGAAGGGGAGCTGATGAGCTCTGAGGGTGGAGGCAGGTAACAGAAATACGGAAAGAGGTGTAGAACTGACACCATTCTGAATACAAAATATACAGGACTATAGGTCGTTGGGGAGGGGCAAGGATAGTTTATAAGACAGGGTAGAAGGACAGAGGCTAGAATCATATCTGTGAGCAAAGAAAACAACAAAAGGTAAAGTGCCCGTTAGAGTGGAGTTAGAAGCGCCCAGCCGCCTCCTCCCTCAGAAACGACCCGTCAACTCACATTTTTCGCACACCATTCTTCCGCCGTCGCTCCCCTACCTGCAGAAGTAACAAACGCTTGAAAACATCAACACTACAGCCTGGGAAAGAGTCCACTTCCGGGTGACGACACTCCACTTCCGGCCTCGAAGCCCGCCTCTCCCGCCTGTCACTCACCTGGAAGACGGCGGGAGGAAAAACTACGACGAGTAGGCGGGGCTGCCCCATTAGCCCGCCCCTGCCTTTCAGCAATTGGCTTTGCGACCTTGGGTCTCCGCCCTACGGACCTGCGCCTGCGCGAGGGCCAGAGCAGCCCGTCGTACCTGATGGTAGGAGGCGGTAGTCCCCGCTTCCCTTCCGTGGGCGGGACAGTTAGGTAAGCCCCGCTGGACGCCCCCGACGCGCTCGCCTCCGGGGACTGCCAACTACCCCCAACAACTGCCGAAGTGACCGTGGGACTCAGAGCCCCTGGCCATCCCGCGCCCGCCTACCGATCACGTGCCACCCTTCCGGCGTGGCCCTGAGGCTGACCTGATGGATAAACACTGTTTTCGGATCCCACTTTCAGTCTCTTGTCGTCAGTTTACCCTTGTCTCCAACAGCTGTGCTCTTTGGTTATACCTCTCGGCTCGTTCCTCGTTTCCCGCCGGCTGAGTCTTGGGCAAAGTCCCTGGCGACCCAGTTTGGGGTAGGGCTGCAGATGGAGAGCCTACAGGGGCTCCTCTGGCATCAGCTCAGAAGTTCCTCTCCGCTGTGGTGCCTGTCGGAATGACCGCGCGCTTAGCAGGCGTCTTCTAGGGCACGCCGGGGCCTTACACAGTGCTGGGTTCTAAGGAAGGGCAAACGCTTGCCCTACTCTGGTTCCTTCATTCATTGAGCAAACATTTGAGTTTGGGTACTGCCCTCTATCAGACCAAGAGCTGCTGATAGCAGCTGGGATTCTGAGGGTGGCACTGAAAAATGTATATGTTGAGAGAATGGATTCCTGATCCGTTTGCCCGCCCTCAATCAGCTGGGGATGGAATCCGTGGGAAACTTTCTTTGTCCCTTCTTACCCTCCCTTCTGCTTTCTCCCTGATGCGTGCTAGGCTTACTATATGCGAGAAGAACCATTAGATAGTTTTAATGCTTGGGAATTTGGATGTGTCTCCTAACCTATTTATCCAGTTTCTTTATCAGTAAAATATGCGCCTTTGAGACTTACTGTGTGAATTAAATGAAAGCTATTTGGATAAGGCCCAGATCCACTCTTCTGTTTTTTGCAGTGAACGTTCTTCCCCCTACCACCATCTCCGTGTGTGTGTGTTATGTGTTTTTTATTTTTTCGTGATGTTTCTATTTTCTGGAACATTCACCAGTGCAACAGGTTGACTATTACATAAAGTTCTTACATAGTCAATATGATGCATAAGCCTTCAGGTAATTTAAATAATGTATACGCATGTATTTAGAGACAGTAAAAAAATTGTTTTACCATTCATGTTCTTTGGGTTGGAATTTAGCACCTGTATCATGTCATTTTGGTATATCTAGGGCATTGGGATCCTTTAGTTTGGCATAATGCTCTTTGAACGCTCTTGATTGCACTGGCCACCATTTGAGTATTTGAGTGTGCGCTTTGTGTCACTTGGCATTTCCTAGAAGATGCGAACTACTGTAATGTTAGACAAGGGTTAAAAAAAAAAAGTCAACAATTTAGCCAAAGTGTATTGATGGGGTTTTCTAGACTGCATAGGTTATATTTCAACTGGGGTAGATTATTTAAACCTTTCAGTTGATTTTATCTCTCTGATGTTGGCAAAAAAAAGTAAAATGATTCATTTAATTGATCCTAGCACATGATCCTTATGCAGAAACCAGTTATGATATTGAAGAAATTAGTAAATTTGTCCTTTTTGGGTTCTGAGAGATGTTATTACCATATTAAGAAAATCTAAATCATTTAATTGGTCCTAGCACATTACAGAAACCAGTTACAATGTTGAAGAAATCAGTAAATTTGTCCTTTTTAGATTCTGAGAGATGTTCATATCATATTAGGAAAATATAAGATAGAATGGAATATTGGTTACCTGTGTATTTACACATATGCATTTTCCTGTGTTTTGAAACAAAAACATTGCCCATACAAAGTTGGCTTCAGTTTACAGCTTATTTTTAGGTGTTGAAGCATTAAGAACAATGGAAAAAGTCACTATTACATATACTTTTCTTAATTTGTTTTTTTTGTTAGCCACAGAAGAAGACACCATGAAAGATACTGATATCAAGAAACTACTGTATGCCCATCTTTTATGCATATTTTCAATTATCCTAAGTGTCTTGATTCCACCATTATTCTTGGAGAACTTCTCAATATTGGAAACACACTTGACATGGTTGTGCATCTGTTCTGGTGTTGTGACTGCTGTCAATCTAGTATTATATTTAGTAGTGAAACCAAATACATCCTCTAAAAGAAGTTCATTATCACACAAGGTAAGGCTTACTTCTTGATAACTGATTTTTAGGTGGAACTGGTGTTTCATTTAATGGAAGATTAAAGTATTAGTCAAATCCTCATTGGATTATTTGCAGTGAGTAAAGGAAACCTGGTATTTTTTGTTGTTGTTGTTTGTTTGTTTGTTTTAAATCAGTAGCCTGTGTTATCTGCTGGAAGGCTGCCCACAATGTTTGATCCTTGCCATGCATTAATTGTGGAATTATGACTTCCTCAGTTGTAGTATAGCATTGTGAGTCTGTATAATTGCTATTTTGTGTCACCACGGAAAATAAATACACTTTAAAGAGAGAAAAGATGAACATATTATATTCTCAAAGAAAGAAAGTACATATGGCAATCTGTCTTTAAACTTTATTCTGTTAGACATTATAGTTTATTTTCGTTTGTTTTTGCACTTCTGAAAGACACTTAATGGGTTTTTCAGAAATTGCAAAATACATCTCTCTGGCAACTGTCGTTTTGAACATGTTGTTAGTCAATTTTCTTGACTAAAGAAAGTTTTCAGATATTAGAATCAATGGAATATTCACTGCAGTATAAGATATGGCTAGTACTTTAATAAAGTCCTCACTTACCATTATTCCATACTATATATAAGTGCTCTGTTAGGTAATTTAAAAATATCTTTATTACCTTATGATTTTAAAAATCATGTGTATTGGGTGGTACCTCGAGGAATAAGGTGCCAGCCCCATATACCATAGGTGGCAGGTTTGAACTGCAAAATAAAAAAAAAAAAAGAAAAGAAAATGATGTGTGTTTTATAATTATAAAGTGCCAAATCAAGAAGGCCTCTTGTGCTTGTATAGACATTTAGGTCTTTTCCATATGGGTCAAATAGTAATATGAATGTGATTTAGGGATTTATTTATTTATTTATTTGGAATTATTTAGTATTTTGCTTCTTTGGTGCAATTTTCCCAGGAATTTTATTTTAAAATGAAAAGAAAAAATTATAGTTACCTTTTGCAGATATTTCATGTATCAATGTATAATAAGGACTATGTATTTATGTCCTGGCTTTCTGTTATCAACAAAAATTTCATAAATATTAATTAGCCATGTAGCTCAGTACATACTATAGTCACAGAAACTCTTCTTGATTCTAATGTTGCTAGGTGGGTGGAATGAGGGAGTGATATTTGCCTTTTAGGCTTTTGCAATCTGTATTAAAGCCTGTGAATGTGACTGGGCACAGGATTTGTGATCTGATTTGAGGACTAAAAACATTCCTTTTTTATTTTGAGAGAGTCTTACTCTGTCAGCCAGGCTCAGGTTGAAGTGCAGTGACCTCATCACAGCTCACTGCAACCGACAATTCCTGGGCTTAAGCAATCCTTCTGCCTCAGCCTCCAGAGTAGCTGGAACTACAGGCCACCATGCCAAACTAATTTTTTTATTTTTTATAGAGATGGGGGTTCTCTGTTCCTCAGGCTACTCTCAAACACCTGGCCTCAGGTGATTCTCCTGCCTCATTCTCCCTGAGTGCTAAGATTTCAGTGTGAGCCTTTACAGCTAGCCATCTATTTTATACATTATGGGATCAAGTTATATTTGTAGATAAAATGGAAGAATTTATTGTCCTTTAGGCATTCTCTTCAGTCTTCTGATTATTCATTTTTATTTTAGGTAACCAGAGTTTTGAAATGCTGTATCTACTTTCTTATGTCGTGTTTCATCTTTCATGTAATTTTTGTTCTGTATGGAGCACCACTAATAGAGTAAGTTTGAAATTTTTACCTGAAATTCATGTTTTAAAATACTTATTAAACAATGTGCTAACTCTTGGCAATTAGAGAAAAACTGTTGTGTGCCTAATTAATGGATCAAATAGGGATACCAACATCGTTACCCTTCTTTAACAGTGTTATTCTTTTCAAAAACAGAGGCATAATCTAATACATTACATATTTTTATTATCTAGCTCTCTGTTACTTAATTGCATGTTGGGAGAAGGGAGGATAAATGAGAAACTATACTATACCAATAAATGTGTGGCCCTTAGAACCTCTTAGACAACTTACTATGATGATATGTATGTTAGTTACAATTATTAATAACACATCAGATCTTAGTTAATGGGATTCTAAAGTTGAAAAGTTTGTTTTCTTGGACGGCGCCTATGACTCAGGAGTAGGACGCTGGCCACATATACTGGAGGTGGCGGATTCAAACCTGGCCCCGGCTAAAAACTACAAAAAAAAAACAAAAAGAAAAGTTTGTTTTCTTAATGAAGGTCTATAGATTCCTTTATTCAGATACTTAATAAGCCAGTGTTTACAGTTTGAAGGTAAAATTTAACTCAATACTTTTCCAAAATTTACCACTTTTAAGTTATTTGAAGTCAAACTTGTGAATATTTCTTATATAATGCTTATTGTAGTCTGGGAAACATTAGTTTAGCAGTAATGAATGATCATGGTGAAATGAGCGAGATATGTGTGTGTGTATAGGCATATATTGCTAAATATATAGTTTTATATGTATATTTATACATAGTTATACATGCACACATTAACGGGTTATTCTTTTCTAGGTAGGGGAGGACAAGACCTTTGTAATGGGAAATGGTGGTTTCTGTGTAATCCATTTTAGAGTAGAAAGTAAAGGTCCAGAGCAGTGGTTCTCAAACTGTGGTCTTTGAACCAGCAGCATCAGTATTTTCTTGAAGTGCAAATTCTCAGGCTTCAGTCAGAAACTCTAGGGACCCATTGTAATCTTTAGTTTATCCAGGTAGTTCCCAGTTAAGTTAAAATTGAACCACTGATGGTAGAGAAAGCTCCAGAGACTATTAAAAAAGAAAGCTAATTGCCTAGAAATGTTTTTTTTTCCTTGCGATGGAAGTCTCAGCGTGGATCTTAGGGCCTTTAGCACTTCTGAAATCTATTATTAAAGCTAGATATTTACTAGATTCTTTTAAAGGTTGCATTTGGGTAGTAAAATTATTTGTAGTCATCATTTTGGTGAGACTCATGGTACCTCTCAAAGTAAAACATAAGAAAATACTTTTGTATTTATGCAACAAAGATGATGTATGTATATGTGCACATTTAACGCTTTTTAAAAAATTAATGAAGGTTTGTTTTTTTTTTCTAGGTTGGTGTTGGAAACATTTTTATTTGCGGTTATCTTGTCTACTTTTACTACTGTACCTTGTTTATGTTTATTAGGACCAAGGCTCAAAGCATGGCTAAGAGTTTTCAGTAGAAATGGGTAAGTTTTAATTTATATTTCAGTGACATTTGAATTTTTTTTAAATAATGAAGTATTTTTTATTCATGGCAGTTTACAGGTGTGTTTTTCAGCATTGTATGGTTCTGAGAGGTGCCTCAAGGTGCTTCTGCCAGGTGGAGACTGGAGATAGGGTGGGCAGAACTGTAAGTCCTTCCGTCCAATTTAGCAAGATCAGCTCTGCTTTTTTCTGGAGCGTAGAGTTCCACTTTTAGCCTTTTGTTTGGAAGAAAAGTTTCTGCTACCAAAAGAATGCTTTGAAACCACTGCCCTGGAATAATTTGGCACTGTGATAAAATTACTACCAATAAAGTTGCTTACCATGCATTTTGTAATGTAGAAATGGGAGTCCAAAACCTAAAAATGTTTTGTGTGACAATGATGATTTCTTGTTTATCCTTTTTCATGCTATGATATCAGAGTGCGAGTTTTACAGGATTCAATTTTCTTATCAGCTGTATGTATTTTCAGCATAGCTAAGTTAACATTTTAGCTTCTTGAAAGGCATTGAAATGATATGTGCCAGAAATAGTTGAGTTCTAAGAAAACCAGAAGATTCTTTGCTGTCCATAATTTTGTCCTCTTTATCACTCAGCAATAAAAACTTCTTGAGTCCTTACTCAGTGTTCTGTTATGCTCAGCTCTATGTGGATTCTGAAGTCCTATTAGGGAGATTCTTTCCCTGAGGAGCTTGCATGTTCAAGGGACAAAAATGAAATGAGCAAATGATATAATACTAAAATTGTGTAAACCAGGGGTGTCCAACCTTTTTTCTTCAGTGCTGCACATTGGAAGAAGGGTTGTCTTGGACCACACTTTAAATACACAAACACTAATGAAAGCTGATAAGCAAAAAAAAAAAAAGTCTGTACATAATTTTTATAGTATCAGACACCACAGATAAGCAAAACAATTCTCAGATAATCAATCCACAGATACCGGACACACAGATAAGGAAAACAGTCCTCAAATCATCCACATGCAGCCAAGGGGTGTAAACCCAGCAATAAATCTTATAGGAACTAAGAAGGGAAGGGGATCAATAAAGAACGGAGCTGAAGAGGGGAATGACCTCTGACAGACTTGGGTCAGGGGAATAAGACTTGGTGAGACTGAGGAGAAAGGGAAAGACGCCTCGTGCCAGGGGAATGAATGTAAGCATTGAAAACGGAAGTGAAGTGCGATGGGAAGGAAGCACCCAAAGGAGAACAGAGAATATATTTTGGGAGCCTCCTGCAAATTACTGACTTTTTCCTTTTGAAGTTATTACTGTTTGGTTGCCTTTAGAATTATCTTCTAGAATCCATAAAGTTTCCAGAAAACAAATGTGTAACAACTGAAAACTTTTTCTATGTTGTTACCATAGTATCCCAAATGGAATTAATTTCTTCTGGCATTTTTGTCTGAAATTTTTAAACAGTGAAGATTGATTAAAATCTTACTGGCTTGGATTGGTGATTTATCCAGTTTTTAATTCTGTGTCTAACATTTAATGGTATATGTATTAGCATGTGATTTTACAATTAGTTCTGCTAACTGTAACATGACATAAATGTTCCTAAAATATCACTGTACTATGCAAAATGGGCAATACAAACCTCGGAGCTTGTGGGAAACTTGGAGTTCTGGGAAAATTGATAGGTGGTTCATAAGATTGAAGGAAAGAAACCATCTCCATAACGTAAAAGTGCAAGGTGAAATAGCAAGTGCTGATGTAGAAGCTTTAGCAAGTTACCCAGGAGATCTAACTCCATGATCTCTAGGTCTTTCATGATCTTCAAGATCATTGAAAGTGGCTGCACTGAACAACAGATTTTCAGGGGAGATGAAACAGCCTTATAGTGGAAGAAGAGGTCATCCGGGACTTTGATAGCTAGAGAGAAGTCAACGCCTAGCTTCATAGGTCAGGCTGACTCTCTTGTTAGAAGCTAGTGCAGCTGGTGACTTTAAGTTGAAATCAATGCTAATTTACCATTCAAAAATCACACTGCCCTTAAGTATTATGGCATTACTCTGCCTGCACTCTATCAGTGGGACAACAAAGACTGGATGGCACCATGTCTGTTTACAGCATGGTTTATACTCAATATTTTAAGACCACTTTGAAACTTACTAGTCAGATAAAAAAGATATATATTTTTAAAAAATATTACTGCTCATTAACAATGCACCTAGTCACCCAAGAGCCCTGATGGAGATGTATAGGGAGATTATCATTTTCATGCCTGCTGACACAATAGCTGTAGCTCGTGGATCAAGAAATAATTTTGACTTTCAAGTCTTATTACTTAAGAAATAAGGCCAGGTGGAATGGCTCATGCATATAATCTTAGCATTCTGGGAGGCTGAGGCAGGAGGATCACTGGAGCTCAGGAGTTTGAAACCAGCCTGAGGCAAGAGTGAGACACCCCCCCCTCCATCTCTACAAAAAAAAAAAAAAAAAGAAAAGAAAGAAAGAAAAATTACCCAGATGTCATGGCTGGCACCTGTAGTCCCAGCCATTTAGGAGGCTGAGGCAGGAGGATCACTTGAACCCAGGAGTTTGAGGTTCATGTGACCTAGGCTGACAGCAAGGCACTAGCCTAGGGCAGCAGAGTGAGACTGTACCTCAAAAAAAAGAAAACTTCATAAAGCTATAGCTGCCACAGAGAGTGATTCCTTCAATGGTTCTGAGCAAAGTAAATTGGAAACCTGGAAAGGATTCACCACTCTGGATGCCATTACAATATTGGTGATTCCTGGGAAGTGGTTAAATTATCAACATTAAGAGGAGTTTGGAAGAAGTTGATTTCAACCCTCATGTATGAGTTCTACAGTTTTAGTACTTTAGGGGAAATCACCTCAGACACAGTAGAAATAAGCAAGAGAACTAGAATTAGAAGTGAAGCCTAAAGATGTGACACATTGCTGCAATTTCACAATAAAATTTTAACGCATGAGGAGCTACTTTCAATTGATGAGGAAGTTATTTCTTGAGATGGAATCTACTCCTGGTAGAGTTCAGACACTGTGAACATTGTGGAAATGACAACATAGGACTTAGAATGTTACATGCTATTAGTTGATAAAACAGCAGCAAGGTTTACAAAGATTGAGTCCAGTTTTAAAAGTTCTGCAGGCCAAATGCTATCAAACAGCATTGCATGCTATGGAGAAAATCTTTTGAGAAAGAAAATCAATCTTCACTGTTGTCTTATTTAAAAAAATTTGCCACAGCCACCCCAACTTCAGCATCTACCACTCTGATCTGTCAGCAGCCATCAACGTTGAGGCAAGGCCCCCCACCACCAAAAATTATAACCTGCTCAAGGCTCAAATGATTGTTAGCATTACAAACAGTAAAGTATTTTTTAATCAAGATATATATGTATATATTTTTGAGACATACTGCCATTAGACACTTAGCACATTACATGTAAGCAGAGAGGTAAGCATAACTTTTATATGCACGGGGAAACCAGTGAATTTGTGTCACATCATTGCACTATTTGCTTTATGGCAGTGATCTGGACCCTAACCCTCAAATGTCTGCAGTGTATTTCTGTACATAAATATTACATTAAATATGGCTCTTTTTCTTAGAAAAGATGTAACATTTGGTTGTGGAAGTAGATACGGGAATGTGAGTTATCGTGAAATGGTAAAGATGGTTGTTGGAAACCTGAGGGCAAGTTAACAGCAGAAGGATATGTATGGCTCGTGACACATGCAGGAACCTGAAGTAGCAGGGAGATGGTCTTTTTGAAAACAGTATTGAGATATACATGTAATAATATACCATACATGTCACCTATTTAAAGTATATAATTTGATAGTTTTTAGTATGTTCACAGAAATATCACCAAGTCAATTTAGAACATTTTCATCACCTCATAAAGAAACTCTGTAACCCTGTATCCTTTAGCTTTCACTTCCTTATCTCCCTAGCCGGCCCCTCAAGCCCTGAGCAACCGCGAACCTACTTACTGTCTCTGTAGATCAGCCTAACATGGAGGTTTCATATACATTGAATCATGTAATATGTGATCTTCTGTGACTGCCTGCTTCCACTTAGCACAGTGTTTGCAAGAGTCATCTGTGTTGTAGCATGTATCAGTACTTCATTCCTTTTTATGGCTGAGTCATATTTCATTGTATGATGACATATACCACAGTTTGTTTACCCATCCATCAGTTGTTGGATACTGGGTTCTTTCCACATAAGCGGCTGTAAACATTTGTATATAAGCTTTTCTATGGACCTGTTTTTTATTTCTCTTGGGAATAGACCTAGCAGTGGAATTGCTGGGTTATGTGGGAACTCCATGTTGAATCATTTGAAGAACTTTTTTTTTTTTTTTTGAGACAGAGCCTCAAGCTGTCCCCCTGGGTAGAGTGCCGTGGCATTACAGCTCACAGCAACCTCCAACTCCTGGGCTCAAGCGAGTCTCCTGCCTCCGCCTCCCAAGTAGCTGGGACCACAGGCGCCCGCCACAACGCCCGGCTATTTTTTGGTTGCAGCCGTCATTGTTGTTTTGGCGGGTCTGGGCTGGGGATTCGAACCCGCCACCTTAGGTGTACGTGGCTGGCGCCTTAGCCGGTTGAGCTATAGGCGCCGAGCCTTGAAGAACTTTTAAAGCATTTTCATACATGTTATAGTATTTCTCAGAGCAATCTAGTAAGATACTAATCTTTTTACCATTTTCTAGATGAAGATCCTGGAAAGCACACAGCTTAAGTGATTGTCCAAGCTCTTAGCCAGGAGTTGGTAGAGATTATTATCTAGATCATCTGATAATACAGATTTGGAAGAGTCCACTAATCCAAAAGTCAGGTTCCTGTCCTGTCTTCACTACTTAGTGGCCAAGTCATCTTAGACAAGTTGCTTACCTTCACGGATTCTCATATGTTAATATGATTAGTATAAAACTAATATGTACTTTGCAGAGTATGTCAGAACTGAATTAAATCAAATAGTAAGTGCTCAAAAATTGTTTGTCAAATGGATTAACAAATGTCAGGGAGCAGTTTTGTATGTCATACTTCTAATTCTGACTGCAATATGCCTTAGTACTCTTCCTAGTTTATTAACAGACCAAGGAGTTCAGTGCATAGACAGCTGTAGAGAAGGAATACTGGTTTTTCAGTTAGTGTAAAGTTAACATGAATTTTGTCATTGGGGGGCACTTAAGTCTCTAGGTCTCCACCATACATTAGTGGGAGTTCAGTATCTTTTTAGCACTTTTATTGTATTTCAAAACTTTACTATACAAAGCATGTCAAATTTTGTATGAGTTAGGATATAATTACCAGTAATTTGATATTAGAGTTGGGCTTCTTAACTGTTTACTTTTGTGCAAAAAATATTTAGAAGTTCAAAGATCTGATGGCTCTGCAATGATAATGTGAAGTACAAGAAGACAATTACCTGTGCTATATTGCTGTTGTTGAACATGCAGTTAGCATCTTTCATATAGACTCACAAATTTAATTTCAAAGAAATTATTATTATTAACAATAATCTATATTATTTATTAGAATAATCTATTATTAGATTATATTAGAATAATCTATTATTATTTAAGGATCTTGTACAAAATATGTGAATAATACATACTTTTTCCTACTCGTTAATAATTTTACAGCAGAAATGGAAGTTTTAATTCAAAGTTCTTATAGTTCTAATTCATAAAAGGTATTTAAAATACCTTAAAGTATTGATTGAAGATTTTAGAGCTTTAAATATTATCATTCATCCTGTTTTAATGCATAAAACACAGTGGAGTTTATGTATCCGTTTAAGGTGGCCCTTTTAGTATTATTGAAATGTCATTCATTTCAGTGTTCATTGTGAACAGACTAATTTTGAGTCAGCAGGGTATCATTCAGTGTCCAATCAATATAAATGTTTTTACTGTTTTTAAATGAAATAACTATATACTGATTTTTCATGTATTTGTTTGCATGTTTATAGAAAACTTAATATTGAGCAGAGAAAACTCATGAAGACTGAGAACAGAAAGACTTTGAGTTTGAGACTAGGGTAGGAATTTTTCATTTGCAGACTTTCTTATAAAGGAAAGTAATGCCTTCGCCATACTCCAGTATTTTTCTTTGAAGTTGATATTTTGATTTGCCTGTTCTTTTATAGTGTTATTCACATGTTTAAATTACAGCCTGATCTCTTTCAGTGAATTAGATAGGACCCTGAATAGGACTAAACACAAATCTGTGGTGATCTTGCCAAGGTGAAAATACTCAATAAGACCTATTTGGGTAGACAAAGATGACAGGCCTCTTTTTGTAATCGTTATATGGGAATGGAGTTTATATTAAAAAAGCCACTGTGGATACTAAGAGTAAAAAGATAGTGAACAATCAAAGATTTTATGGATATAAAAATAGATAATTTAGCCTGAATGTAAAGACAAAAATTTAATGGCAGAGAGGCATGTTTTTTTGCTTGCATTTTTTAAATTTTTATTTAATTTTAGGATTTTCTCACAAACTTTTTACTTTTAATTTTTCTCTTTTTCAGTTTGTGAGACATTAGCATGTTTTAAAAATTGCGAGTTTTACAAAAAAGATGAATTTATAGACATATGCCTGCTACACATATATCCTTTTCCTTCTGTTTATTCCCCTCCTTGCTGTACAGGTAACCTATATCATTGATCTTCTGATTTTTTTTTTTTTTTTTTTGAGACAGGAGCCTCAAGCTATCCCCCTGGGTA
>NW_003852419.1:4889365-4907188 GCF_000181295.1 Otolemur garnettii | reverse complement strand
TTTTTTTTTTTTAATTCAGGTTAACATGAGGGTACAGACAACCAAGTCACAATATTTGAATTTGTTAGGTAGAGTCCCTCTTATAGTTATGTCCCACTACAAGAAGGTGTGCCATATACCCCCACATTGTCCCCGTTCGGTGGGAGTACCCCAAACTCTTCCTCTCTTCTCCCCCTTTCTTTATTCTCCTTCCCCCTAACTTGAATTGAAATGAGTTTTTCTCTTATGTGGGCATGAATTACATCATTTGCTGGGTTCATACTAGTATTGAGTACATTGGATAATTGCTTTTCCTTTCTTGTGATACTTTATTTACTAAGAAGAATGTGTTTCAACTCCACCCAGGTTAATATAAAAGATGTGAAGTCACAATCTTTTTAATGGGTATACCACCATTTGTTAATACATTCCTGAGTTGATGGGCATTTAGGTAGTTTCCACATAGTGGTGATTGTAAACTGAGCTGTGATAAACAATCTAATGCAGATGTCCTTATGATAAAATACTTTTTCTTCTTCTGGGTAGATGCCTAGTAGTGGGATTGCGGTATCAAATGAGAGGTCTAATTTGAGTTGTTTGAGGATTCTCTATAATTCTTCCCACAGAAGCTGTATTAGTTTGCAGTCCCACCAACAGTGTAAAAATATTTTCCTCTCTCCACATCTGCACCAGCATCTGCAGCTTTGGGACTTTGTGATGTAGCTAAACTTCCTGGGGTTAGTCAATATCTTAAGGTGGTTTTGATTTGCATTTTTCTAATGATTAGGGTTGATGAGCATTTTTGCATGTTTGTTAGCCATTCGTCTGTCTGTCTTAGAGAAGGTTTTGTTCCTGTCTCTTGTCCAGTGGTAGATGGGATTGTTAGTTCTCTTTTTGTTGATTAATTTGAGTTCTCCGTGATAATCCTAGTCATCAAGCCTTTGTCAGATTCATAATATGCAAATATCTTTTCTCATTCCAAATGCTTTTTGCTTTGATTGTTGCATCCTTAGCTGTGCAGAAGCTTTTCATTTTAATTAAGTCCCATTTGTTTATTTTTGTTGTTGCTGCAATTGCCACAGAAGTCTTCTTCGTAATATCTTTACCTAGCCTGTTATCGTCAAGAGTTTTTCCCATACTTTCTTCTAGGATTTTTATTGTTTCATGCCTTAAAGTTAAATCTTTCATCAATCTTGAATCAATTTCTGTAAGTGGTGAAAGGTGAGGGTCCAGTTTCAATCTTTTACATGTGGCTAACCAGTTCTCCCAGTACCCTTTATTAAATAGAGATTCTTTCCCCCAGTGTATGCTTTTGTTTGTCTTATCAAAGATCAGATAGCTTTTTAATATTTATTTAGTGGGGAAGGGAAAAATTGGTATAAGAATTCTGTAAAATATCTTTAGCCACTAGGAGGAGTTGTACATTGTCTCATTTTTAGATAAAGAGATTGACAATTTGAAAAATCAAATCCAATTCTATACACTTTTGATGACAGCCTATCTAAGCCACCAGTGTTTACTGGTAAACTACCTTCAGGTGACTGACACAGTAAGCACTCAAAATGGTCTATTTATTTCCATTAATTTTTGATATAGTGAATTCTGGTGGAATCAAATAATTTGGACAGGTATTGGAGCTCATTGTCATGAAGATTGTTCTGTAACATTGTGTTAGTCACTTTTTAAGTTTGTTCATGGTAGAACAGAGAGCCATTTATTCTATTCTCAGCCCTACTGACTGTGTGTAAATGTTCCTTGACTGTGCAGAAATTAGCCAATAGCCCTAGAATTCAGATGACTTAATTATGGAAACTTATAAGATGAGAATAATCAATGTCAGTGATGCGATGAATTAGTTAATAGAAAGGAATTTGCCTATTTCATTTCTTTATTTGCCTGCTAATCATTTCTTTATTACAAAAGCATGTGTATATAAGCATGGTTAGTAAGAACTCAAATAACAGAAAAATACAGAAGTAGATCCTAGTAATCTTGTCAAAGAGGCAATGAACAATTACTAACAGATTTTATATTCTTCTTTTGATTTTGTATATGCATACAACATATACATAATTTTAAAACAAAAATAGCTGAGCTAGTCACTGCTTTGTGAGTTGCTTTTTTTCCTGACTAATCTGAATATCTTCATTTATATGTGTGTGTCAAATCTACTTCTTCCATAGTACCTTAGTATATCTTTATCTGTATGTAACACAAAATCAGCTTATATTGGTTTGGACAATAAGAAAACTGAATATGTTGTTTGACAGAGTTTGGTTGGTTCTAGATACAGGTATAGTCAGGCTAAGCTTTTTACTGATTCTTGTTATTATCTTTAGGCTGGTAGTGAGATGGCACCAACTACTCTTCCTTGAATTTTCCTAATCATTTGGAAAGAAAATGGTATCACTATAATTTAATTAATTAGTCTACTCATCAGGATTGAGAGGAATGTTGAGCCATTAATCACCAATGCAAGTATTCCATACTTGATAACTAATTTAATTTCCTATTGAAGTTTATTATCAGACTTTCATGATTATAAATACTGTTATGAAGATCTTTGTACAATATATTTTGTATACTTGGGCAAGGGTTTCTGTAAACTAGATTCCTGGAGTGGAGTTCCTAGATCAAAGGAGGTTGATAGACACTATCAATCTAAAGGTCTAATTTGAAGAATATGCATATGCCTCCATACATATTGCCAATGGAGGGGTAGGTTTTCCTTTCTCTTCCTCTTCAGGCCTGTTTACTTTTTATGAAAGCATCAGGGCTGCTGCCTACAGGGCTCTGCCAGGGGTGCATACTGTGTATTACAGTAGTTTCATCTGATTTCTAGGAGAAGGCATAAACCCTGTCTGCAATTTTTTAACAGTTTGATTTATGAAGCCACCATTTATTAAATTTCAGCTGAACATTACTGATTGAATCATGGGGAGTATTTATTTTTCCCTGTCTCTTTGCTCTTTCCCTGTCTCGTGCTACAGAAAACTGGATAGAAAATAATAGCCAGTCCTCAAAAGGCAGCTTTGAGACAAGGGAAACCGGTGCTAGTTAAATGGGAAGACAGCTTCAAAGATAATTCACTCATCACATTTGAGCAGATAGGTAGTCAAAGCAGCCTGCCCATGTGAACTGTCAACAAGATGAAGAGAAATGGCAGGGCAACCCTGAAAACACTGTAGAAGAAGAGAAAAGGGGGCATGCAAGAAACAAAGAATGTGGCCTAGAAGAAAATGCTACCCAAGGAACCGCTACAGTTTACCATAGAAAAATATTATCAAGCATATGAATTTAATAAAAGAAGGGCAAAGATGAGATAAGGAAACAAAGTGGAGAAGTTGATTGCAGAATTAATGAAATTAATCAACCACTAATAAATTAATGAAATAAATAAACCACTCCATTATTAGAAACGTCAAGAAATATGGACAAGTTAGGACATCAACTTTTAATATGAAGGAAAGGTTTGAGCTAATCAAAAATGAATGAGGAGTAGAGAGGGAGTTCAGAAGAATAATGCAGTTAGAGAAGACATGGTAAATACAGAGAAGTGACAAAAAGAGATTCAAACATAAGGCTAGTTAGTGCCCCTAAAATGTGCAACAAAAAATAAATTGAAGATACCATAGAAGTCACTTTTCAAATGAAGGAGGCATTCAATCTGTACATTAGAGGGACTCACTATATTAAAAAAATAATTGAATGAATTGGGGTTGCAGAACAGAATGTGAGTGACTACTATAAAAATAATATAAGCAGTAGAAGTTGTGTGATGGAACAAGCGGAGGTGGAAAAGATATAATTGTGCCCCCCAAATTCCCAACTATTCTTCTGTTTCCATTGGCTGAGCCTATTTGGTACAGCCTCTCAGGAGTAAGGATTAAATGAAATTCTACATGCTGAACAGTGATTCCCCACCTCACATGCAGCTCTTTCTCCCTCTTGGCCCAAGTACCGGCAGCTAGTACTGGCATCTAGGCAGCATACTGAAATAATTCTTGCTGGGGAAAATGGTACAAAAGAAAAACTTAAAGATAACTGACTTTGGGGGTTTCTAAGGAAGAGTCAGGGTTCTTGCCCAGTCCCCATCCTAGTACTAGTTCAGTCATCTTATTTTCGCATAGTGAACATCCGACCAAATATTTAAACTTTCACTTTGTTATTGTTTTAAAATGGCCTTTTGAGATATAACTGCATTCTATAAAATTCATATATGGAGTGTATAATTCTGTGGTTTTTAGTATAGGACAATTGTACAACCATCACCACAATCAAATTTTATTTTATTTTTTATACCACCCCACAATTTAATTTTAAAACATTTCATCACACCAAAAATAAACTGTGCCTATTAGTAATCATCATTATTCCTGCTCTTTTTTCCTATTGCACAACCCAGTCAGCCACAGATATATGTTCTATCTCTGTAGATTTGTGTAGCCTGAATATCTTATATAAGATGTTTTAAGTAGAATGAGAAATGAAGAGTCACCAGACATTTGAGGAGTACTTGAGATGAAATCTAGAAACTCAGTGAAAACAAAGGCAATATAAGACCAGAAGACAACTCTTAAAAACTTGCAATTTTCACATCGACAAAACATGAACAGGAGGTAATCAAAAGGAATATTCAGAGAAGGATGCTCTTAAGAAATGAAAATACTGTAGAAAAAACATTCAGTAGAAGCAGAGACAAAGTTGAAAAGTTCCCTTAGTCAAACAAAAAGGCAAAGCTATGGAAAATGAGTTAAAAGGTAAGAAAAGCTGAGACTAGTTCACAGTAATCATATTCTCAGCAAAAGCAGGAGGAAAACAAATTCTTAAGAGAGCTAGGCAGAAAAAGTCTTTAAATAAAAGAAAATTTCAAGAACCGAAAGACCTGAGATTGTAGATTAAGAAGGTTCATATGTTTCCAGCATAATGGATGAAAGGATACTTTAAGATACATTTTTGTGAAATTTCAGAAAAGCAGGAATAAAGAGATGATTCTAAAAGTCAAAAAAAACCATGTTACCTGCAGAAGATGGGGAACCAGGATGGCCCTGAACTTCTTAGGGTGGGAATCAGAAAACAGTGGAGCAATTGATACCTTCAGCATTCTAAGGTGGAATGATTTCCAGCAAAGTTAGTAGAGTCATTTTCAGACTTAAAACTTCTTTGCATCCATTTTTCACATAAACTTCCTCAGGAATCTGTTGAAGGAGGTGATTGGAAAGAAAGGAAAAGGAAAATAGAAGGAGGAAGTCTTGGGATCAGGAAATGGGAGGTCCAAAAAACAGAGAGGCAAAGGGAATTCACAAGATGCTGGTGTGGGGACCTTCCATCCAGTGTAGGGTGGAGCAGATGAGGCACCTCCAAAAAGAGCGGGGAGAGAGCAAGCAGGCAGTTAGAGGTGCGTCTCTGGAATATGTGAAGGTGATTCAGTGATAGGTACATAATCAAAAGGGGGGGGCAGTTCTTAACATCCAAGAAACAAACTTATTTTTACTGTGAGAAAGAATGTAATTGTGGTTTATTGTGTAGTTCGCTATGATCAGTATTTTCATAATCACAGTAATGTAGTTAACTGTGCTATTGATCCAGCCAAAGTGGTGAAGAGGGGACAGTGAGGAAGATGTGTATGTAGAAGTAAGGCCTTGTGGGTAAAATCCTCTTCTCCCATAGTAGAAGGCAGAAAGTAACTAGATCTTGAAAAAAAAAAATCTATACTTAATTTATGCTCTTTTAAATTTGAGGCAAGTAGAAGAAACATTTTAAAAAGTTGAGAGTATCTGCTCCAGGAGCAGAAATTGGGAGTAGGGAGCGATGGAGGAGAAGACGACTGTTATTATCATTTTTATTATGGTCTACTTGACTTTAAAGGTATTACCTTTATTATTTTGTAAATGTCAAATTTTTATATTGAAAAGGCAAGCTATAGAGTTTTTCTGTTTTTTAAATTAGGTCTTGGTTCTATTTTTTTCTACATTTTTTATATGTAGGATCATAAGCACTTCTGGATACACCAAAAAACAAAATAGAAGACAACCTCTTGGATGTCTGCACTTTTTATTTTAGTAAACATAAGAATGCCACAAGTGTGCTGGAGCAATGAAAAATGTGAAGACATGGATCTTAGCCCTTAGCCCAAGGAATCTGGAGCTTAGAGGTTAGAAAGATATTTTCATAAACCTTACTGAAACATCTCTAATCAGGTGTTGCCTTGATTAAACATTTTCAGTAGCTCCTTTAGTTTGACATTTAAGACTTTTCTAAAAATCTAACCTAAATCTCCTGGTCTACTACAGTGAGATACCATTTCACACCCACTAGTATGACTAATGAAAAAAGATAATGACAAGTGTTAGGGGGTGGAAAAATTGGAATTCTTGTACACTGCTTGTGGGAATGTAAGATGGTTCAGCCGCTTCAGAAAAGTCTGGGCTCGGCGCCTGTGGCTCAAGCGGCTAAGGCGCCAGCCACGTACACCTAAGGTGGCGGGTTCGAATCCCCAGCCCGGGCCCGCCAAACAACAATGATGGCTGCAACCAAAAAAAAAATGGCCAGGCGTTGTGGCGGGCGCCTGTGGTCCCAGCTACTTGGGAGGCTGAGGCAGGAGACTCGCTTGGGCCCAGGAGTTGGAGGTTGCTGTGAGCATGATGCCATGGCACTCTACCCAGGGGGATAGCTTGAGGCTCCGTCTCAAAAAAAAAAGAAAAAAAAAAAAAAAAAAAAAAAGAAAAGTCTGGCAGTTCCTCAAATGATGAAACATAGAGTCGCCACATGACCCAGTAATTCCACTCCTAGGTTTAATACCCTGAGATGAAAACACATGTCTGCATAGGTGCTTGTACATGAATGTTCTCAGCAGTGTTTTTCGTAATAGCCAAAAAGCAGAAAGAACCCAAATGTCCATCCATTGTTGTGGGATATCCATAGAAGGGAATATGATTGAGACATAAAAAGGAATAGAGTACTGATACATACTGCAGCACGGATGCACCTGTTGCACTGAAACGTGCTCAGTGAAAGAGCTCGTGTTGTATGATTGCATTTACGTGAACTGTCCAGCATAGGCAAATCCACAGGGACAGAATGTAGTTTAGTGGTTGCCAAGGGCTGGGAGGAAGGAGCAATGGGGAGTGACTGCTAATGGGGAATACACTAAAAATCATTGACTTGTATACTTTAAACGAGTGAATGGTTGGAAAAGGCTGGAAAAGGATTATCTACTATAGTAATACTCAGTAAAGGTGTTATTTAAAAAATCCTAAGCTTCACTTTTCCAGTCTTATTTCTCATTCTTCTACTCCGCCTCAGCCAGTTTCACTTAGATTCTCTGGTGTGCAGTGCAGCTTTTCTCCATCCTCCAGTTCGAAACCTAACGCTTTGGATTTTTTCAAATCTAGCCGGATTCTCTCCTCTTCTGTGAAATACAGAGTAAATTCTGCCTAGCAAAAAGTAATCTCTGCTCTCAACTTCTACCACATTTTAAGTCTCCAAGCACATCCCTTTATGTATTGCCACGTAGAGGAATTGTGTGTTAAGTGCAGGCTTAGTCAACATTCGTCAGTCGCATACACGGGTAGTCAGAAAATCCTTACCCTAGAAAATCCTTTAAGTTGCCTGAACAGGACAATTTTCTTTACATTCATTTTGGCTAGTTTTTTTTCTTTTTTTTAATCTTCCAAAATTAGAACAGATTTCTGTTCTATTGAATTGTAGTTGAAAAAACTGACTTGCACTTACAGGTGTTACATAAAATAACAACAACAAAACCCAGCAAACAGTGAAAGTTTGGATATGCAGTGGTAGGGCTCCAATCTCGTCTCAGCCCCAGTTCTTAAAGGAAACAAGCTAAGACTCATATCTTGTGCAGTTGAGGGGAAGAAGGGGATAAGATGATAGAGGGATTGGTTTATGAACTAACTTGCCACCATTTGGGAGTACTTTACTTCAATGTTTATTTTGGGTGGAATAATTGGCCTGTTAGATGAAATAAATCATCTAACAAGACATTTTCCCTTTTTAACCTATGCTACCTGGAAAATGTTGCTTTTCTTTAACTTCACAGTAACTCACTCTGTATTTTAAGCAACTGAATATTTGGACCCCACTTACTGCATTGTGGTGGGCTTTTACTCTCCTGTGACAAGACTCATGTTCCACACAACTAATTATTCGCACTGTGAGGGCCAGGTGGAAACCAAGACCTACTAAGAGAATGGTGAAGTTCTGTCTTTCCACCTCTATGCCTTTTTTTTTTTTTTTTCACTTTTACACTGTTTTTCAAGGTGTGAACTTAGTAAATAGGAATGGTAGACAAAAATTACTGGACCTTTTGAAATATTTTGTTCTTGTTCTCTACCCCTTTCCTGTGAAATAGAATTGGTTTGTTTAAATGAAATGTGCTGTAGGAAAGACTAGTTGAATAGATGGTGCTCCATCTGCAGGATGGAGTACTATTACGGCTGTCACCAAGAGAAAACAGAAAACCAAAACTGGTTTATAACATGTTTAAGAGTTTTGTTTGTGCGTAATATGCATTTCTGTAAATATACATATATTCTTCAAGATAAAATTATGTATGTATTTGTACGTGTATAAACTGTTTCTGGAAGAATCCGTAACAATTTGTTAATAGCATTTACCTCTGGTGAAAGGACCAGGAGTTGATGATCGGGGTGGGAGGAAGGCTTAGCTGTGGGTATAGGTGATCTCTGGTATTGTTTGATTCTTACTATGTGCATATATTACCTATCCAGTGGAAAAACATTAGTATCTTTTTACCAATTAATTGTTAGTAGTTCATGGGAAATATTTACATGTCATTTTGAGATGCTTATTGTAAAGCAACAGAAGAATCTGCAGTTATAATTTGTGCTACTACTTGTTTGATTCTCCAGCAGCTGAGATATGTACCATCAGTGATTTGCGTATTTGTGTTTTACAGAGTTACATCCATTTGGGAGAATAGCCTCCAGATCACTACAATTTCTAGTTTAGTAGGAGCATGGCTTGGAGCATTTCCTATTCCGCTGGATTGGGAAAGACCATGGCAGGTTGGTTTCGGTTACTTAAAGCAAATCAGATGTTTGTACCAAGATAGTAAAATTGATGAAGCAAGTGTGTGTGTGTAGTTTTGTTGTTGGATAAAAAAAGGCCTTCTGAATTTTACCAGTATATGGTCAGTTAATGATTATTAAAGACAGACAGCAGAGAAGCTTTAGAGATAGGTGAATGTAAATGTAGCAACCAAAGTAGTAGAGAGCTTTAAGAAGAAGTGAGTGGTGAACCATGTTGAATGTTCAGTGACTCAGAAGTCCAAGCTGGAAGTTTGGGGTGTGTAGTCTTAGATACCCTTCCCACGGATTTGGTGCTAGTAAAGGTTTCCTTTATATTTCCTTGGCCAGTTCAGGGATCACTGGGAGATGGGAATTCAAGTTGGAATCTTATGGACATCATCTATACATAATTTCATTCAACAGAGTGCCCAAGATTGCTAAATTGGGGGACAGTCATACTCATTGAGAAGTATATATAGAAAAGTATTTTAACCTGTATTAGCCTCATTACTCCAAATAATGCAATTAAATCTAAAGGCAAAGTATTGATAAATAAAGCACCATGGGACATTAGCTGTAATGAGTTGGTAAGATAATGTATCATACCAGTTTGTATGCAGATGGAATGTTTTTGAGCATAAATGTTTGATATCTTATACATGTGTATAATTTAACTCTTTTTTCTGTTCATAGAACTATACAGGAGTAGAAATTGAATTATGGGGAGTAGATGAACTTTATAAGATTTGAGTTTAGGTTTGCCTAGAAACTATAAATGTTAATTATTTATAATCCATTTATCCATTTTGGGATTGTTCAGGCTTTTAGCTATTGATTCATTTTTCTACCTCGGTACTTGTTTACAATAAGGAATAAGTTGGATCCAAATTGATGGTATCAGACTTTTAAACTTAATATAAAGTTTCTGTTTGAATTACTGTTCAAGAAGATCTTCTAGCTGGCTAACTTAAATTCACAAGAATTGGTCTTCATTACTGGCTGTTTATCTTACTATTGGGTTGTTTTTAGAGTATTCCAAGTTAATGACCCATTTATTCACTATCATCCTATATAATTATGATACATGCAGTCGGTGGATGGATAGAATTGATATATAATTAGAAATCTTTTATTCCTATAATGTTTACCTGCCCCGGACCTTTTAGCAGCTTACCAATACCTAAAGAAATGATGAAGTTTCATTTTTTCTTTCACTTTTTTATTCCAGCAAAATTTTTTGTTTGCTTTTTGTTATTGTTATTTTATAATAATTCTGACTACACAGAACAGAATCTGCCAGAGAAGCAATAACTCAGATAAGGAGATAGGACGTTTCCTAAAAATGGAGACTTTGCTAGAGCAAAATTTTATGAAATAGTACTGTATACACGTTATGATCTAAAATATAACTTGTATGAAGAAGAGATTTTAGTTCTCTGTTCCTTATAGCCCAATATTGATTCGATACATTTGTGGTAAAGCAAGCTTTTCAGGACTGTGATCTGGTTTTATTTATATTTTAGTCAGAGAAACAAGAGTATCCGGTTACTTTCTTTAAACACATAAATACACATACACAAAACCCCACAAAAACTATTACATATTCTAACTCAATTTTCTCAACTTTGAATTCAAATCTGATTTTGTATAACCTTCCTGAGGCACCCATAGGATTATATGATGTGAGTTCTGTAATGAGCTGTTACAAACATATATATATATATTTTTTTTTTTTTTAAAGACAGAGTCTCACTTTATCGCCCTCAGTAGAGTGCCATGGCATCACACAACTCACAGCAACCTCCAGCTCTTGGGCTTAGGCGATTCTCTTGCCTCAGCCTCCCAAGTAGCTGGGACTACAGGCACCTGCTACAATGACCTGCTATTTTTTTTGTTGTTGTTGCAGTTCGGCTGGGGCTGGGTTTGAACCCGCCACCCTCGGTATACAGGGCTGGTGCCCTACCCACTGAGCCACAGGCACCGCCCTTATATTTTTTAAATTGTTACTTCGCTAAATGATTGAAAAGGCCTATTGAAAATATATAATCTCTCTTTCTTCTTTTCTTTTCTTTTTTTTTTTTTTTTTGAGACAGTCTCATTTTGTTCCCTCTAGAGTACTGTGACGTTATAGGTCACAGCAACCTCAAACCCTTGGGCTCAAGCAATTCTCTTGCCTCAGCCTCTGAAGTAGCTGGGACTCCAGGTGCCCACCACAGTGCTTGGCTATTTTTAGAAAGAAGGTCTTGGTCTGGCTCAGGCTGGTCTTGAACCTGCAAACTCAGGCAGTCCACCTGCCTTGGCCTCCCAGAGTGCTAGACTGCCCCTAGCCCGAAAATATGTCATCTCAATGAAAATGCATTTAAGTGATTTTAAGTGATGAAAGATATTCAGCATCTTTGTAGTTGGAGGAAGGCTTCCCTTTGTAAGAGGCAGCAGGGCCTTTGGTTGTAGAGAATGGGGGAGGGTGGCTCCTCCCTACATTATCCTTGTTGTTTTCAACATTTTAAAGTCATCTTGCTTCTCTTCCCTGTCTTAATTATTTGTTTTAAAATGTCAAATAAACATTTGAATTTCTCATAACCCACACAGCTTTCTTCACTCCCATAGAAAGCTTATAGTATAATTACTGACAAAATAAATATTTGTACTGCAGAAAATCTTTGTACATTATAATTTGACTTTTTATCTGCTGTAACTAAATAGCTAATCAATAACTATTTGTTGAGTTATTACAGATACTATGTGCAAAGCCTGTATTCTATTCTAAGTAAGTAAAACATATTTAAATATTGCTCAGGCCTGGAATTTAATCATTTAACAACAGTAATTTAGATCCAAATTTAATATGCTTTGAACATTTTGTAGAATATGTAGCTGTTAAGTGGGAAATTTGATTTTTTTCTTTTATCAAAACATGAGCTAGTATTTCATGTTACACAAAATTAGTGGAAGGCTAAGAAGTGTTGGTTATTCTGAGCAAAGGAAAGTGACGGTGAGGTTGTTAAACCTATGTTTTATTAGTAGATAGGCAGATAACATGATGATTAGGAGCTCTGGTGTCAGATTCAAATCCTGGCTCTGCCACTTGGTATGAGGATTAAGTGATAAAATCCTTCTAAAATACTTAGCTCAGCACCTGACACATAGTTTTTGCTTAATTAGTGTTAATAGCATTTGTGACCCATAAAGGTAATAGTTTAATGACTATATTTTTAGCATTCCAAAAAATGCAAATTCCATTATTTATTTGAGTTCTCTTGTTAGAGAGTATGTTCATTGTCTTAGTGGATTGTTTTGTTCTTTTTGCCCAACAGGTATGCAGTTGGCAGAGTGAACGTTTAATTTGTCTGTTTCTCTGGTACTTACTTATACCAATTTAGGGTATTTGGATTTCACATAATTTTCTATCCTGTCTGACAGTATATTCAGATAACAGTAGAAAGAAAATATATAATAACATATGTAGATCTCTCTTCTCTACTGTGCACGGGGCTTGCCACTATCAGACAAGTGATTTAATACTAATAATCGTAGTACAGGGTAGTTTGATTCCCATTTTTACACTAAAAAGTCAAAGTGTGGGGGGTATACATCTTGCTTAGCATTACTTGACTGGTCTAAGACAGGAGAGCCCCTGTACACCGTGACTTTCTTCATCACTGGAGACTGAAACACAGCTTTTCTTTCCCCCAATGGGCTTAGGTCTCTTGGAACAGCTTACGTAGTTATTACGTTGCATTCTTTCCCCCACATTGTTTCTTTTAAATCCCATAACCAGTCTGGTGTCTGTATTTTAGGCCATAATTTAATACATTTGTAGGAGAGTATTTAAAGTCAGTACTATATAATGCCTTTGTGCCTAAAATGCCTACAAATGCCTTTAAACCTTGAGTTTCAACGCTGCTATCTCCAAAAGGAATTTAACCCGACAACCAGTTCTCTTCTGGGATACTTATTTCTTATAAATATAAAAAGAACAATTGATATTATAAAATATTTTAAACAACTGAATTGGAAATTTTTGAATTTTAGCATTTGAGATTATCTTTTAAACAACTGAAAATTGTTTAAAAATATTTATACTTATTCTCATCACATAGCAAATGAGAGATTGTTGTATTTTAAAAACCCTTCTTTTTTCTTCTTCAGTTTTACCAGGTTAAAAATTTAGTATTTGTGAGATATATATTCATTTCCTAAAGTCCCAGATGCTATAGGTAATTCTTTCATAAATTGAAACTAGAGATCATAGGATTAGAACTAAAGGAATTATTGCAAAACATTGGAAGGAGGGATAAAACTAAAATTATGGATTTGACTGAAGAGTTGCATGTTAAGTTAATTGATATTTGTTAGCAAAGGTATTACACTCTAGAATTTTAGACCAAAAGAAAATATTAATTTACGTTAGTTATATGTTTCAAGCATAGGAACAATGTTTAACACTTAACGGATATAAAATGGTTTTGGATTTGAAAGGTATGTTCATTGTAGCATGATCGTATTAGTAATGCTCTGTTGGCAGATTTTCATGTGAGAGAAAACAACGCTGGCCAGGTTCACTCATTTGCATGAGTGGTGGCCAGGACCAGATAGTGTCACTTGGACAAAGACTACAACTTCAGTACAGAAATAACTCTGAATTAGTGTTCTTCTTCATAGGAGAGTGGTAAGAATATATACAGATCAGCACAGATGTATGCCCAGGGAAATGTGTCCAGATGAGTAGATTCATATATTTCTGTATCAGACGATAACATTTACTTTAGGAATATCTGGAAGGACACATTGCTCAAGATCAAATTTCGAGAATGTAAGTGATCACTTTTAGCCAATAGGTCAGAAGCCATGAAAGATGAATTCTGGGGCGGCACTTGTGGCTCAAAGGAGTAAGGCACTGGCCCCATATGCCAGAGGTGGCAGGTTCAAATCCAGCCCCGGCCAAAAACCGCCAAAAAAAAAAAAAGAAAGATGAATTCTGTCAGTTATGCAAATGCAAATATGTAACAAGCACAATGAACAAAACGTTGAAAAGTAGCTCATGAAAGATTTAGAACTAACTGCCCGGGTTTTATTTTCCTTTTTATCTGGAAAGAGGGACCAGTAATCCTAATGGTTGTGAATTGTTCTAAATATTTCTAGGTGTTCTGATCTGCAGATAGGTCAATTTCTCCATGTTATCTGAACCTGCCCCAAAAGTTTGAATAATTTAAAAATTGTATTGGAACATATTTTTCAGAACTTATGTTAAAGTTTATTCAAAATTAAATAATTGAACCTCAGTTTATGCCTTAATTACTTGGTAATTACTAGTAAGGGCCTAATAAGTAGTTTTCTTCCAGAAATTTCTTATGAGCTCTTTCATAGCAAGGGCCTTTCTCTTGATGTGGAGTTTTTAAGACCATAATAGTCTGAAATCCCTTCAAGTCAAAACATTCCTTTTCAGAAACCCAGTCTTGAGGGTAAGAGATACAATGTGAACATTAAATGTAGCTAGTAAAAAAAGTTTTCTTATGATCTCAATAATACATTGTTTTGAATGAATGAATGGTATCATTCATATGAGACTATTAAAATTAATGTAAATGTCTACCAATGCTTGGGGTATTTTGTTTTGTTTTGTTTTTTGCAGTTTTTGGCCGGGGCTGGGTTTGAACCCACCACCTCTGGTATATGGGGCCGGCGCCCTACTCACCCTGTTTTGTTGTTTTTGAGACAGAGTCTCACTATATCACCCTCAGCAGAGCGCTGTGGCATCACAGCTCACAGCAACCTCAAACTTTTGGGCTTAAGCAATTCTCTTGTCTCAGCCTCCCAAGTAGCTGGGACTACAGGCGCCCGCCACAACGCCCAGCTATTTTTTGGTTGTAGTTGTCATTGTTGTTTGGCAGGCCCGGGCTGGGTTTGAACCCACCATCCCTGGTGTATGTGGCTAGTACCCTAGGCACTGAGCTAGGGTGTCATTTTTTGTTTTTTGTTTTAATAAGACAGAGTCTTGTTCTGTCACCTTGGGTAGAATGCATTGGCATCATATATAGCTCAGTGCTACCTGGGGCTCAAGTGATCCTCCTGCTTCAGCCCCTGGAGTAGCTGGGACTACAGGCCTGTACTTCCACGCCTGGTTAATTTTCCTACTTTTAGTAGAGACAAGGTCTTGCTCTTGCTCAGTATGGTCTCAAACTCCTGAGCTTAAGCAATCCTCTCAGCTCAGCTTCCCAGAGTCCTAGAATTACAGGGGGTGAACCACCATGCCTAGGGTGGTTTAAAACCAGTATCTATACTTATTTTGCTTCTTAGAATTTATGAAAAATGACACGTAGCAGTGTGGAATTGCTCTTCTATTTCTGAAGTGAGGCTATAAATGGTTAACATAATGCCAGTTATTTGTGTAGCTACCAAGAGGTTTCTCTTGCAAGCTTTATACTCCCTAGACATTTCATGTGAGGAACAGCATGTATTAAAGATGATTGCATTCCAAGGGTAAGGGAATAGTTCCTACCACACAGTGTAACATTATGCATGGAATATTCTTTCTAAACTGCTGCTTCTACTTATTACCTAGTCGTGTCAGTGACCTAAGAAATACTTTGTGTTCATTTAAATTTAATTTTTCAGTTAAAATATATAATACACAGAATAATACTGGTATGTAGTGCCTTACAGCTTTCATGAGATTTCAGAATATTACTACGTGTAATACAGCAGCACACATTTTAACCACAGTAGGTACTACTGTTCTTGTTTTGTAGATTGAGAAATTGAGGCTCATATGTTAGGTGACTTGGCCAAGGTCATATGGCCAGTAAATGACATAACTGGCCCCAAAACTCCCATCATTTTCATTCCACTGCCCTATGCTGCTTCCAAAAAAAGCAAAGTAAATCTCCCAAATGAAATGTGACATTTTAGAAAATAACTATCTTAGTATAATTATTTTTAAGATTTTTGTTGAATAATACCTAATTCCAAATGAATGACCATCATTACAGGAAACCTGCTGCAGCTTATAAACTTGCCATAATTAGTAGCAATATACCAAAGTAGCTGTTATGAAGAATACCAAAACTTGTGGCTAAAAGAAAAAAAATTGTGAATATAACTTTAATGACATTATAAATTTAAAAATCTAGCTGTACTTACTATATATTAGAGGAACATAGTAATGTGCATAATATAATCAAGCAAAATATATTTAAACTGTTTACTTGCATCATGTAATTACATCTTCATCATTGAAATTGATCCTTAAAATTTGGAAACCAAAGGTAAAGGGTCACTGTTAATAAAATACCTGTTATGGCAGAGGGATGCACAGTGCAGGGATTCTTAACCAGAAGTCCACAGTTAGGCTTCAACGCTGAAAATGTATGTGCACTTATATGTGTGCGCACATGCACACACACACGGATCATGTTTTCATAAGAAGGAAATACGAATTCTATTAGATGTACTTTTTTTTTTGAGACAGAGTCTCTCTATGTTGCCCTCAGTAGAGTGCCATGGCATCACAGCTCACAGCAACCTCAAACTCTTGGGCTTAAGCGATTCTTTGCCTCAGCCTCCCAAGTAGCTGGAACTACAGGTGCCTGCCACAATGCCGCGCCATGTTAGATGTACTTTAAAAAAAATAGTTTTAGAGTAGCGCCTGTGGCTCAGTGGGTAGGGTGCTGGCCTCATATACTAAGGGTGGTGTGTTTGAGCCTGGCCCTGGCCAAATTGCAACAAAAAAATAGCTGGGTATTGTGGTGGGCGCCTGTGGTCCCAGCTACTCAGGAGACTGAGGCAAGAGACTCACCTAAACCCAGGAGTTGAAGGTTGCTGTGAGCTGTGTGGCACTACGGCACTCTACCAAGGGCAACAAAGTAAGACTCTGTCTCTACAAAAAAAAAAAAAAAAAAGAAAGAAAAGAAAAAATATATATTTTTAAAGTATTATTTAAAAACTGGGCATTTTTATTTTTTATTAGGAACAGTGTTTGAGGTTTTGTATTTGGGGAATGATGCTGGTTTGGATTATAATGGCAACTTATTTCATATATGTCTATGATGAATATAAAGGATTGTTATCAATAACGTTAACATGTACTGGTCAGTTGTACTATGCGCCAGGCACTGTTACAAGTGTGGTTCTAAGTACCACGTAGTGCATTTAATCATTATAGTCTCGAGAGGTGAGTTTTATGACAATCCTCAGTTTGCAGATGAGGAAACCAAGGCACAGAAAAGTTAGATGACTTGCCCAGGGTCGCATATTTAGTCAATGGCAGAGCCAACACTCAAATCCAGTCAGTTTAATACCAACATCTGGTGTTCTTAATTGCTATCCTGTACTACTTAAAACATGCTTTGAAAAATATCAGACACATATAGATATGTTAGTACACCTTTCTTTCCTAAATGTAAGCAGGGAGTTCTATAGCAAGCAATGCCTGACAGAAGAGAGCATTATGGTCTTCAGGTGGAAACAAGCTTATATAATTTTGAAATATCTTTCAACCAACAATAATACTGATTTGTATAACAGAGAAAACAAAGTTTACATCTGTATTTTGTATTATAATTTTTTTAGCTTAAGGTGAAACTTCCGTTTCTTTCTTTTTTTTTGCAGTTTTTGGCCAGGGCTGGGGTTGAACCTGCCATTTCCGGCAAAGGGAGCCAGCACCTTACTCCCTTGAGCCACAGGCGCTGCCCTCAAACTTCTGTTTCTGAGAGAAAAATAACTCATTGGTACCATATACTGAGGCCCCATGTTATGTAATATGGGGCCTTTGTTAATTTTTTTTTTTTTTTTTTTT
>NW_003852419.1:4869476-4889218 GCF_000181295.1 Otolemur garnettii | reverse complement strand
CGGGCTGGGGATTCGAACCCGCCACCTTAGGTGTATGTGGCTGGCGCCTTAGCCGCTTGAGCCACAGGTGCCGAGCCGGGCCTTTGTTAATATTGATTTATTGCTTTAAGAAAACACTAGCCTTTTCCAGTTAAGTGATAAAAAATATGTAATAAGGAGTTATTTGACTTAGAGAAAGAACAATTATAGTGTTCTAAGTAGGATACATTTTTTCATCTGATATAGCCACTCATTAAAATAAGTTTTTCTTTTTAGTGGTAATCTGAATAATTTTACCCATTTGAGTTTACTATATTTTATTATGCAACCAGGTTGCTTTTTCCAATTTAGTGATTGTTTTCAAAAACCATTTACATTTATTAAAAAATGGATCAAAAGATTGTCATTTTGGTGACGAACATGTGAATGTCTTCCTTTATATGAATGTCTTTGTTCTATGTTTTCTGTTTTCCTTAAACAAAACAAGATAATTATATATCACCATGTGATGTATAATTTCACCATAATTTTTGGAGAACTGTTCATACTGATGTAGCTGGACTGTCTGTGTAATAGATGATACCATTTTGAAAAATCCTATTTGTAACATGAAGAATATTAAATAGAAACATTTCTAAATGTCAGATAAGGAAATACTTTTCAGTGGAAAACTTTAGGATCTAATTATGAAAATACAATACATGATTAATATATGTTAATATGAATTTGGCTGTCATGGTGTAATCTACAATTTTAAAGCAATTGTAAGAAAGTTAGGAGGAGATTGCTTGAAAAGTGGTTATCAGTGGGCAGCCTCCTTCAATTCCCTTCGACTGTCCCTTTTGGCATTCCCTGTTGCTATTCAAAAATCATAAAAATTGCCCTTGGATAAAGAAATTACAATTTTTTCACCATTAAGGACTGGTTATTTCAGCAAAGTACAAAGCCTGATCCATCACTAGCAAACAGTCTTCAAAGCCAGTCCAACAATTTAATTTGCTGATGACATGGATTTCTTGAGATTTATTTAACACTGAATAACACTTGTTACTCAAAATTTGGACACAATTTATTAGACAAAACTACCTCATTAGACAAAACTTTTTAGCCAATGTTTCATTTTGGGCATTCTACTGTAGATAAGTATGGTAGTTTAGAGAATGTGTGAATGTCTATGTATGTGTTTGAGAACAAAGATCCATGCTGAAATTATAAAGTGATAAAGTACAGTTTAGTAATTCAAACTAGAATTTGGCTGGGATTCAGGAGGGATTACTATTCTCCCTGTAAATTGACAGTGAGCCTTTTAACAAAATGTAGGTGCTCACAGTTTGCCAGCAATGAATAGACTCACAGCATGAGAAAACAGGAAATATTATCCCAAATGTTTACACAGGGTGTTAAATAAAAACTACTAAGGTAGAAAGTTCAATGCTTTACATAGATAATAAACTATGCATATTATTTTATTTGTAATCCCATATGTTAAGGGGCACTGTGAAGGTAACAATCACTTTTAAAAAGTAACAACCAATAAACCAGGATTTAACTTGGTATTTTAAATCAATAATTAAAAATCAAATGAAACCCCCTCTAAAGTAACTTAAGTAATAACAAAACCCATCAAATTCAAGCTCTACTTATTGGAAATAGGATAATTTAATATGGGGTAACTTAAAATGTACCTGTAGAGATAGAATAAAGGTATACATTAGCAAAATATTAAGTAAGATTTTTCAGGGAGCCCCTAAACTTATGTTTAAGAACTTCAGAACTCATTCTGTATATGCAAAAACTGATTAGCTACAAATTTCTTTCATGTTCATTCATACATGACATTTTGAAGCAATGTATTTGTATTTCACCAGCAAAATTCATGCCAATAAAATATTTCAGAAACATTGTCCCCCACACATTTCATTAATTTGAAATAGTCATTCGAATGAGTAGTCTGAATTTCTATTAAAATCTAAGCCTTTAATGAAGATACGTTTCTGCAAATAAGGCAATTTTTCTATAATCTGCTTATGAATAGAAAAGAAATCTTTGGTTATTTTGTTAAAGTGGTAGGAAGGATTTTGCAAAAAGAAATACTAAAGAACCAAAGCAATTAAAAAGTTCTTAGTAAGCAATGGGAAACTCCAAACCCCATCAAGGTCAGTAGAGTACCTAAGGCACCTCAGGTTCAGATGAGACAATCATCTTTGCTTAGAGCTGTAGTCATCTGTGTACATGATTCTTACCACCTTGAGAATGTGAAGCTGATAAGGAAATGTCTAACAATGGTTATTGTGAATAAGAGAGAATCATGAGTTGGTAAATGGGACACACAAAGGAGATCGCCTATCCTACCTCCCTATTTATAATAAGATGAGGAAACAGGCCCAGTCAAGAAACAGGTGGCAGCAATTTGTAGTTCCAGATTCCTAGTCCCTTTCTCTTAGGGCAGAACAAATTCTAGATTTTAACTTTCATTGGCCAGTAAACCAAGGGTGAAGGGTTTCAGAGATGTGAATTTGGGAAAAAAAAATCCCCATCAAATCCCCACAGACAAGTTAGAAATGTATAATACTTTACTGTCTTAATTCCTTTTTACCATGTTAATTGATTTATACAATTCCTTTAAATTCTACCTAAAAATAACAGACCAAAATTAAATAAGTTACATAAGATTCTATTTGAGCATACATAAGGCCATGATACTTAATGTGAACCACCATTTCTTGGGATAAAGACATCCAATGTCCGATTCAGAGAGAAAGCTTCTGAACAGTTATCCACTGACTCCACTCTTGAATGGAAAAGACTGAAAATGCTAACATTTTTAAAAAATCTCTACAAAGCTTACATACAACAAGACAGTACAATCCTAGATTTGTGACTGATATGAGCATTTAAGGCTGTCATTTTCAAGTATAAAAGTTTAGTGTTCCATTACCCAGTCTGTGCAATAGACAAAGCTATAAGCCCAAGTCATGGAAATTAACAGAAGCCAACACTGATGCAGAGTAATCATAATTTAGGCAACAGCAAGTTGGGAAGGCTGGGAAAAAAAATTCTGGATTAGATTATCCTTTTCTCGACTGCATTAGTTTGTTCACACTGAAGTTTTCTCTAACACTATTGTCTGTTGCATGGTATTTGGAATACAGCAGATCCACAGCAGACCAAACAAAGAAGCTGAATTAGGTAACAGAACTAGTAATGAAGGTGGTTCACCTTTAACACAGTTCTTTGGCCTCTTCCCCCAGAGAAAAATTAGAAATGGCTCCAGAATACCAGATAAGCTTCACATATAAATGTGAAAGTTTGTCTCCCAACTGTTGTTTTTTTTTTCTTTTTTAATTAACCTGAGTCCTATAACTAGGGACCAGCATACACTGCTTGTGGATGAAATAAATCAACATTACTTCTTGCTTGATGTAAAATCTTGAAACACAACAGGGCTGAAGAAAACTGGTATCTGGAAGCCAGTATTTTGTTTAACTTGCACTCTAGGTGTGTACGTAAGTTGTAGTTCTAGAACTTCTGCCATGGTTCCAACATCTGTATTTGAAAGGTGGAAGCAGCTGCTCTGTTTTAAATTCCACATAACATGCTTGGATTCTAGGTGTTTCCTCTTTAACACAATTTAAAGAAAGTTTCTTGTGGTTTGGTCGGCATACACACTTCTAATTTCATTTGATGTACACAGCCAATGTAGGAATTAAGGAAGAATTATGAGCTAGTTCAGAAAGCTAAATTGAATCCAGGATTATGGCAAAATCGAACCCCAAATGTTAATTTGTAATTTTAGCATGTATGTCATGCACTCTGGGGAGCATCAAACTAAATCTACAATTGCCAGAAGCCTTGTTACAATTTAATGCAGATTAACTAAAAGTGTACACTTTTTAGTGTTCATGATAAATGCAGTTATGATCTTATTACACTTTTGGCATTCTTTAAGAAAGCACATTAAGCTTTAATATAGAAATATTTAGGTTACACTTAACTTGTGCTCAAGTAATAAAACATTTGTTCTCTTTTGATCTCATACATTCTCTCCTCAGGTATGGCCCATCTCCTGTACACTTGGAGCAACCTTTGGCTACGTGGCAGGCCTTCTTATTTCACCACTGTGGATATACTGGAATAGAAAGCAACTTTCATACAAGAACAATTAATTGGAGCAAAGGGAGAAGATATTTCTTTGTGCAGATTCCATATGGGCTGTGCGGAAATGTATATGGTCAAAGGCAAGCAGTTCCATTTACAGCACTGTTTTTTATGTGGTTACGTGATGTGATTGTAGCTTTTTAAACTATGAAACCCCTGAGAGATTGTACCTTCTAGTTGAAATAAAGTATTTATAATAGATTGTGGCTTCAGATGCTGTTTACTGCTTCTTAGACCTTTGAGAAACATTCTTAATGAACTTTATAGAATTCTGAGGACAGGTTTTTTGTTTTTTTTTTTTCAAGTTTTAAACTGCTTCATTATGTATAAGAGGTCTGGGTATAGCTGTAGCATTTCATATGCCTTCTGAGAGAAATAAGACAGTTTTCTTGGCCACTGAAGATGTTTCTCACGTGATCAAACAACTGTTTATACATCTTGATCCTATTCTTTTTTTTACTGTGTGTTTCTTTGGAGTTAAAATGGCTATGATAGCCTCATCAAAAACAGTCTTCAATCCCTTCTGGGTTAAAGCTGAACATTCCACATAGCAGCATGCTCCTATCTGGGAGGGAGGGAAAGAAAATCACAAATATATAAAATCTTTTTTATACAATTAGTATGATACAAACACATCATTATAAGGAAGATTATGAAATACAGCTACGCAAAAAAGAATAACATCATCATCCATATTCATGATCCCCCAGAGATAGCCAACTAGTAAAATACTAGCAATGTCCTTCCAAACTTCCCATGAAAAATTCTTTCATTCATCAAATATGTATTAGGTATCTACTGTATGTCAAGCACTGTTGAGGTGCTGATATATCAATGAACTGAACCGAAGAGCCAAATCCTTGCTGTGTGGCACTTAGATTTGCTTACATGATACTGGGCAGAGGCACGTGAGGAGGGAATATAGAGCAGATGACAGCAAATGCTATGGGTAAAAACTGAGGGAGCTGGGGGAGTGCTGAGGGCAGTGGTGGTGGTCGGAGAAGGCATCTCAGAGAAGTATCAGCAGTGAGTGACACCAAAGGAAAGAGCCCCAGGAAGATGGGGTGACAGATGCAAAGACTCTGTTGTAGGAGCATGCTTGTTAGAATGAGAAAGTAGAATCTGAGCCAAGACCCGAAAGAAGTGAAAGAACAAATAATGCCCACATAGGGAATGACGTTCCAGGCAGAGGGAGCAGCAAAGGTATAAAGGCCCTGAGGTAGGACTTTGGGGAACAGCAACAAGGCCAGTGTGCTTGAGTACATGACCCAGGCAGGGCATAACAGGTGCCTATAGGCCAGTGGTGCTCAACCTTCCTAATGCTGTGACCCTTTTATATAGTCCCTCATGTTGTGGCGACCCCCAACCACACTGTAGGCTGTAGGCTATGATACAGGCATCAGCCTTTACTCAGATTGAGCTGGGGACCCACTGGAGAATTCTGGGCGGAGCAGGGACCTGATTGGGCTTACATTTAGGACCTAACTGTGGCTGCTTGGTTGAGAACAGGGCACAGACAGAAGCAGAAAGGCGAGTTGAAAGCTGTAATCCAGGCAGAGACGGAGGAGCCTGAACCAGGTGGAAGGAGGAGAGAGTGAGAAAAGAAGAGACTGGACTCTGGGTGTGTTCTGAAGGAAAAGCGATCCATTTTGCTGAAGGGTTGGATGTGTGTTATGAGAGAAACAGAGGACTGGCTTGGAGGGTAAAATTAGGAATTCTATTTTGAACACGTTAATTTTGAGATGCTTGGTCACCCAGATGGACTTGTTAAGTGAACAACTGGGTAAGCAAGACTAGAGTTTAGGGAAGAAAGAAGTCCAGACTGGATAGAAAAATCTGGGAATCTTCACTTGTAGACTGTTCAAGCCACAAGAATGAAAGAAACTCACCGAGCCCTAGGGATTGGCTGTGGCTATAAAAGAAAAGACTTCCAGAAAGCTGAGTGCTGACTTGGCCCTCAACACTCAGACACCAGGGAGATGAAGAGATGGAGGAGCGAGCTGGTTCAACAAGGAACCACCTGTGCCAAATACCACTGCCAGGTCTAGAAATGGGATCACCTTGCTCTGCAACTACTCTTTTACTTAAACTACATAATAAACAGAAATGTCTTAATACATACTTTAGTATGAATTTTTAATAGATGCAGGATTTTTTTGCCATTATAAACAAGGCAGTATCTTTGTAGCTATCTAAGCACAACCCTAATAATTTCCTTTTTAATTGTAAATTGACAAAGGAGAAATATATATGGAGTACAAAGTGATATTGCTATATACAAAGTAGAATTCATTGAGTCAACCTAATTAATGTAACTATCACTTCAGATACTTATTTGTGGTGAGAACAATTCTGAAATATGCAATGTACTATTATTAACTGTAGTCACCATATTGTGCAATGTATCTCATCTAAAAAAATCTTATTCCCCCCATCTAACTGAAACTTTGTACCCTTTGATCACATCCTAATCATTTGCTTAAGTTAAATTCCTACATATGGAATTGCCTGATCAAGTGTCCATGATTTTAATGCTTTTGCATGTTGTCAAGATTGCTTTGAAATAGTACAAGAGAGTGCCCATTTCCCTGTACCCTTAGAATATTAAGTATTTTAATTAATTTTTCATTTTTTGCCAGTATTATGGTGGAAACAGAACTTACATTTGACTACTAAATTAAGTATGAACATATTTCCTATTTTCAGTGGCAATCTGCAGTTTTGGGGGTGAATTCTCTGTTGATGTTTTTAACCCATTTTCTATTGGGATTGTATGTCTTCTAAAGGTTAACTCATATGCAAGGCGTTCTGGTATATTAAGAATGTTAATCCATCTTCCTGCCATACATATCAAGTTTGTCATGTGATTTTTACTTTTTTAATAGCCATTGATATAGTATTAGACCTTTATGTAGTTAAAACATCAATATTTTCATTTATGACTTTTACCTTTATGACATCTAGAAGTCCCTTCTCTCTCCAAGATTACAAAATTGAATATATGGAATTTCTAAACTAACTTGTTATGAAACCATTTACTTTTTGCTTTAAGAAAAACCGTCCTCCAGAAAGTTTTGACGCTTTCGTCTGCCTCCTAATAGTATGTTTTAAAAGTTATTAGGTTGTGTTTCTAAAAGGCCCTATGAAAGTCACATTTAAAAAACAGAATCCAATAACATTAGAGCCAAACAGAGAAAAAAATAAACCTGATTTTGGGGTCGGGAAAAATGTATGTTAAAAGGTATTATGTGTATTACTGTTACATATATCTCTATAAGTTGACCACCCAAGGGACTATAACGAACTGGTCAAAATACAGAGGTGGCCAACATAAGAAACTAGGCCTACTATACTGATTGGTACAAATGTGGTATATGCCTGGTCTATGAAAATTGGGTCAATTATGGAGGGTCTACTGTATTTTTAAAATGCTAATATTTTCTATTTTCCTTTCATAAAAAGATTGGAGGAAACTGAACACATTTCTTTTTAAACCTAGCCATAATTGTTTGGTTTTAACCACAACTTGTTGTCCTATGTTGCTCCACTCTCTAACACAACGAGTCTTACCTAAAGACAGAGGCTGATTTGGCACAGTGTAAATGTTTAATTGAGAAGGGCTGAAAGTTATCTGCACAGTTTCTGATGCCTCTTTCTAGATGTGACTTTTTTGGAAAATACCATTGGCAGTGAATCAACAATGTAGGAGCCTAGGCCCTGGAGTCAAGCTTTGGAATGAAACCTGTCTCTGCTGTTTATTACCCGCTGGACCTTGGGGAAATTACCTGACACCTCCAAGCCTCCATTGTCTCATATGGAAATGGTCAGACCTACCTTGCCCAGTCAGAGCAAGGATTAAAACCCTAATGCATGAAAAACACTTAGCACAGTGCCTGGCATACAGTAAATGCGCAATAAATGTTAGCTTCTATTATTATCTTAGCTTTCTTTACATTTATTTTTTAATTCTGTAAATGTTCTATTACCTCTTTTGCTAGTTTCTGTCCTTGTTCCACACATATAGGTTTTTCTTTCATATCATTCAGTCTTGCTAAAGTTTTGGGGTCATCTCGGAGATCAATCTAATTAAGAAAGGTCAATAATGTCCCATAATATTATAAGTCTTTAAAGATAAAACATGTAATCCCATTTAATCCCCACCTACCAAAAAAAAAAAAAAAAGCCTAAACAAAAGAACTTAATTTCTGTTTTTTAGGATTGCAAGAAAATTTATGTATTTTTTTTTTAATTTCAGAATAGTATGAGGGTACACATGATTAAGTTACATTCTTTGCGTTTGTTAGGTAGAGTCCAAGTTGTAGTTGTGCCCCTCGCCCAGGAGGTGTGCCGTAAACCTTTACACTGTGTCCATTAGGTGAAAGTACACCAATCCTCTTCCCTCCTCCCTCCCACCTCCCTCCTCCCCAAAGAACTTAATGTTTAAAAACCAGTACTATACATGCTTTCTTTTGGTACTATGTTTTCCAGAAACACAGTGAAACTTAGAGCTGAAATTAAACACAACATTTGCAAACCTTGGACCATTTTTCTGAGATCAACCCTCCACAATAGGCCACAGAGTTCTTTTCTTTTTTTGTTCTTACAAACCTGTTTAACTTTATATAAACCAGTGGTTTTGAAGCATGTTTGCACACTGAATCCCTTTTAGAGTTTATTCTTAAGTGGGGAAAATCAAACCAGACATACCTGAGTTCCTATTAATAAAAAGGGTACATTTGGTGCGTATTCCTTAAGCTCTGGTACCCACTCCTCTTTGACATTTTGAAATGAGGCTGGATTTACCACAGAGAAGCAAATAAGGAAGACGTCGGTCATTGGGTAAGATAAAGGCCTCAGACGGTCATAGTCTTCCTAAGGAACAAAGAAAAACCTCATAACATATTTACGTTTACGTGTCTCTAGTTTTAATAACATGTACATCAGATTACATGGTCAAAAATGCAAATGCAGGACTACTCCCCAGATGGGACGTACAGCCCTCCACGTGAAACAAGGTAATTCCGTTTGTCAAAATAGGACACTACTATTAGCAACTACGGTGCAAACTTTGAGAAAATACATTGTGATCACTAACACTGCAACTAGAAACATTTTTAAATGCAAAATTTGCATGAAGAATTGAGTATAGCTAGATGTAGAATCATCATTTATAATAACTAATATATACTGAATGTTTACTGACCTATATGGCCTCTCATGGATTACTTATCTAATCCTGTAACAACGTACCCTTATCTCTGTTTTCCATGTGAGTAAACTGAGGCACAAAAGTTAAGGAGCTGTGGACAACAGCCAGTTAAGTAAAGGAGCTGGGTTCAAACCCTGGCACTTCCTACTCCATAAGCTCTTGATCACCAAACAGCTTCAAGCTTTGCTTTCTTTGCTTAGAGAGTTTTCTTGATTGTGTGTATGTATAAAATTCTAAAGACAGAAATGTAGTGACTAAAATCCACAAAAATCCCCCTTTTTTCCCCAGCTTTCACTCCCTTTCCCAATTTTTTCCGCATGTATCCTGCTGGTTCTTCTCCTATGCATGGATAACATATACCTACAACTGTACACATTTGTACACATGTGCTCAGATGAAATCATGCCATACCTGTTGTTCTGCACGTCCCTTAGAGATTTTTGGAAATCAGAGTATGTTAGATTTCTGGGTTATTTTCAACTGCTGCTTCATATTCCACAGAACAATTGTACTCTGATGGCTCTTAAGCCTCTCTTATCACAAAAGGCAGTGAATGTCCTGTTTTGCACAGACCATCTTTTCTGACACAAAATTCTGCTGATTTACATTCTAGAGAGTGAGCAGAGTCAGGATTCCATTTTTGGCTCGGGTAGACTCTCGTCTGGTTTCAAGGAAACTTTATTTTTAGCCGAGGCCACCTCCCCTCTTAATGACCGGCTTCACTCCTAGAACTACACGGGGTGTGGAACTCAGGGAATATTTAAAAACTTCCTCTACCTAGAGTTTTTGCAATACTATTTCCCTTATGGAAATTTTCTTTTCACATCATCTGACACTTTTCTTAACGTAACTTTCAAGTCAAGCATACTCATGTCTCAGTGGTTTTAACCCTTTCATTTTTCTGTGCTGCTTGCGATAGGCACCCCTATCACCCGGAGCTGTGGGCGCTGGAAGACGTCACAGGTGTTGGCTATCACAGGACAGGAGGGGAAATGCCATCCCCCATCTTTTGCACTTTTTATTCTTAAAACTGGAGGGTTCTAAGTGGTTTTGTCTAAAGCAGTACTTTCAGGCTAAGAAATCAGTCATGAGGCAATCAAGGAGAGCGGGTATAAACCAGGCTGCAGCCCAGCCAGTTCTACAAGAAGAGTACTATCAAAAACCCAACATGTTTTTAAAAATCACTAGGGGTTAAACAGTATGACGGGATGCATTAAACTTATTTTCTGTACTCTACTGCCTATTTCAAACTGCAAGTCTATGAGAAAAAAGACAGAGACTGCCCGTAATCCTCACGTCCTACCCATCATCAGCTGTGCTTCTGAGCAAACCTGCAGTTGGCATGCTGTTCTCACTAAAAGCCACCACTCCTCATGCACATTGAGATTTCCAGCTCTTTCAGGAATAGAAATAGGGAAAATATCCCATGAGATTATGAGGAATAAATGAATTAATATGACTAAAGCACTCAGCTTAGCACCTGGCATATAAAAGAAGTCTTCCAATGCTTCACCAGAAAGCCTATCCTATGGGAAACTGATTCTCCTGTCCCTCTGCAAACCCAAGCAAGATCCCATGTGTCCCACGCTAGACCTGGCTTTGCCATCTCCCTCCAACCACAGAGAAGAAACTTCAGTGAGAAATAAAATTTTCTACATTGGCATCAAAATAAATGAAACTAAACTCTCTTGAGGGAAGTAAAAATTTCAGATTAATAAAAGAGAATCATCTATTATTGCTGTGCTAATTAGTCACTTTGGAACTCAATATCCTGAAGACTATTTAAAATGTAACAAAGAAAGATTTATTTTTTTTTTTAAGAAAGCCAAATTAGATATTTTAATGAAAATTTTACTTTTCAAGCAAGTTTACCTCCTTTGGGAAATAGAATTGTGCACTTTCCCTAGGGGGAGACGGCAAGAAATGAGATGTAATTGAATGCTAGGTTCTCTAGAAATGCTTAATAATATTAATCCAAACATTCTACAGAACATAAATTTATTATAGAGATTCCTTTTACAATCACAGTGAGGCCTGACTTTCCTCAGAGAGAGACACGCGGACACAAAGGCAGGCAATTAGACCAATCATTTCTAGATATTTGTTAAATTGCAGACTTTGTTAGAATAATTAAGATGTGAAGAACTGGGGTTATTAAGACCAAAACAAAACAAAAACAAGTATGTTTAGAACATCTTGGAAAGAAATGTTACTTTTAAATCTATACTATCTAAATGAACTCCTTCTCCCTCTCATCTCTGGCTAAGTAATTGGCAGTTACTAACAAGAATTTGACCTTTCTGCTTCCATCCAGCCTGAGTAATTAGAAGTCTAATAATAGACAGCAAATTTAAAAAATTATCCCCTGTGCATACTGTACCCCACATCACATAAAACAGTTTATACCCATTGACTGTATCTTGAGTGTATTTAATCTAAAATCTTGGATGTAGTAATAAGTGGAAGCTTGCAGAATCGTTCGCCTTGAGCATACATTTAAAATTTGACAACCTAGAGAACATTAAATGTGGAGCAATGGCCCTTACTTTAAATGGCCACTTATCAAAGTCACAGCTTCTCACAGCCAACTCTCAGGTGTCTTCCTAATTAACAAACCAATTATGTTTTAGTTCTAATAAAAAAAAAAAGTAGGTATTTAAACATTTCCACATGGTAACTGGAACATTCTCAGAACTACAGAAAAACAACAGTGTGACATCAAGACCGTGAAAAAAACATGCTAAGTTCAGTCAATAGGATAGTGGGACTGCTTAGTAAACGTTTTAGCTTCTTACCAACTAGCCAGGTATCAGAGGAGTCAATTTTTAAAAAGTATACTCTGGCGGTTTAGTGATTAGGCTCCCCCTGATTGAAGAGTCCTCCGCGTGTGCTAACAACCTTAACCTTTAAAAATATCACAAACTGAACACCTGACAAGAATCCACAGCACACAAGAAATGAAGAAAATGTGCTCTTAGAGGAAAAAAAGATGTTCGGATGCGGGAAATGTAGCCAAGGACCACCCGCTGGAGACGCCCTTTTGTGCACAGCTCAGCCAGCAGTGCCCACCAGCCTCTCTGTGGTCTGTACTATTCTTATCCCCTTCACGGGGACCTGGGTGTTCCCTCCTACTCTAATGATCTTTGTTTAGGATGCTTATGCCTATTTAAAACACACAACTAAATGTGTTTTAAATAAAACTTCTCATTTTAGACAGTTTAGCCTCTATCATGCTTTGTAATCACAAGATGGCCATTTAAAAGCCATCAGCAAAGATTTATGGAGAGTATACTGCACTGAACGTGTTCTAAGGAGGCATACGCATAAATAAAAGACATAATCGTGCCCCCCCCCCCAGCTTACACTTTAGTTGGGAATTCAGGACATAAACATATTAAAAGATAGTTATAGGGCCAGGCATGGTGGCTCACACCTATAATCCCAGCACTCTGGGAAGTGGAGGTGAGCGGATTCCTGGAGCTTATGAGTTTGAGACCAGCTGAGCAAGAGTGAGACCCTGCCGCTATTAAAAATAGAGAAACTAGCCAGGCATGGTGGTGCATGCTTATAGTCCTAGCTACTTGGGAGGTTGAAGCTAGAAAGATTGCTCAAGCCCAAGAGTTTGAGGTTGCTGTGAACTATGATGCCACAGCACTTTACCCAGGGGACAGAGTAAGAATCTGTCACAACACAAAAACCAAAAAAAAAAAAAAAAAAAGAATGGTTATATATAACAATGGGAGAAATAAAATAAATGCTTATTAATCTAAGAAACATTACTAAGCATGGACTATGTGTGTAGGAAAGTGCTGAGTGCCATCAACAAGGACATACATAAAGGGAGGATGAGATTCAAATACATACCATCTAATTTGTAAAGCATCCTGTAGACATTTACAAAGCTTTCTCATTAAATATCTTTATGTTAAAAACAAGGTAACAAGTTTGAGTGAGCAACAGTACCCACAGCCTGCCTGTGCAGACCTCAAAGCCATAGCCTAGAAGAAAAGAAGACAGGGCAGGCTGGGGTGGGAACATGCCTAAAGTTAGCACCCAGAGGGAAGAACGCTGACAGGTGGAGAGACATACACCAATGAGAAACAGTCTCTGCTCTTAACAAGTTCACAGTAAGGGAGACAAGACGTATGTGAACACAATATTACAAATCAGAATGTGGCAAATATCAAAGTGGTAATTAGGGGACACCTAAGAAAAGACTTCTCAGAAGGGACATTTGAGTTGGTCCTTCCAGCATGGAGAGGATTGGAACATACACAACCTACTAGAAATGTGGTCTAGGTCTACTCCAGTGATTTTCCACCAGTGTGCCACGAGAGGATCTTAAGGATGCCATGCAAAATTTTAAAGATCACTAACTAAATTATTTTTGAAAGAAGTTCAAAGCATAGTAAGTATATTCTTTTAAAGTTGAACTATAGGTTTAAGTGTGCTGTGAGATAAAAAAAAGCTTGAAAAACACTGATGTAGTCCCTTATTTCTTAGAGCCTTAGTTCCTCTATAAAATGAGAGAAAGTCAGTGATAAATGACCATAAAGTACTACAGGAATCTACTACAACCCCAAAGAATCCAGGATGCTACTTTGATTTAGGAAACAGTCACTTACCAAAACCTATAACGATTTAGGAGCGATTAGGAGCACTTTCCTCTGTAATAACCTAGAATAAGAAAATGTCATAATAGACAAGCCCCAGCCTTCCAAACTCTAACTCAGCTTCTGACTTGTCTAAGAGATACATAAAATGTATGACCATTAAGTAAGAATGACCCTGACAGCTGGTGGCTTTGTGGCACAAGAACTCTTGTCACTTCCAAAGCATATGGTAGTAACCTCATCTGAAACATGTGTTTCTGGTGAGAAGCCCGAAATAGGCGTCAGGCCTGGCTCCTGAAACCCTCGGCCTTTCAAATGGGGGCTATCTTGAAGAGGACAGACTTGTGGATGGACGTTAGCTTCTGAAGATAAAAGGCGTTGTGACATAAATCTAACATACACAACAAGCGTTTCTTGCTGATAGTAGTCTGTGGAACCGCATTTCCTTTGTTTAGTCATTTTGTCACTTTTGAGTTCAATTTATATTTATATTTAAATTTACATTTAACTTCATCACTTTTCACTCCCTTAAGAATGGGACTACTACCTCCCTGTTCTGTTGGAGGAAAGAAAATTTAGGGAGGAGAAAAGAATTTTTTTTAAGTGCTGTAAATTTCTGAGAGGTAATTATTCCTCAGAGACTTTTCAAACATTTGGTGTTTTCTTGTTTAATCTTCAACTTGGTTGCGAAATGGTATTTATATGTCACTGGCCTGATTAGCTCTTAGTAAAAGAATTCTTGACATTGAAGGTTTAGCTTCAAACTTGCAGTAACTGTCACCTTCATATAGCTTGATTTATAATAAGTCAGTCTCCTAATTAACTTACTAATTATTTAGGAGCTAGTGAACCAGATCTTGGGCTGCTTTTCCATTGCCACCTTGCTTGGGGCACCACTCCTGTTTAGGTTAGCTGGAAGAAAAGGAGGGAAAGTTTACATCTGGTGGAACAGAAAGAAACCAGCTAGAGTGGCCTTGTCATTATGTAACTGTATCGTTATGAACCCATACTTCCTCATCTCTAAAAGCAGGGGACTAAACTACAAGATCGTCCTATCATATGGTGAAAAAACGCTAAAACTAATACTGTTTACCCTTATGAGAAGCCCTCATGACAGATTTAAAGTGGGAGGAGGTTCAAACTATCAGATAAATCAAGTTTTAGGATTCTATTTTCTCTAAGCTGACCCCCACAAGGCAGAGGATGAAGACTTAGCTAAATATGGCCCGCAGGCAAGCTTCATTTCCCTATCTGTGAAGGGAGAATAAATATAGCATACACATGTTAAGATAAACCAGAGAGCTGGTCAAGTGTTCTGAGCTCTTCAGCAGACAAGCCCGGCTTTCCAAAAAAAGACAAACCACAACCTCAGAGCCAGTGCTATTTCTTTTGTGCATAGTAAGGTGACTTCCCTAGTCGCAAAGGGTGGAGAGCCGAAATTCTACATAGTCTGGAACTATAATTAAAAGTCTCTTTCACTAACACAGAGGTCAGCTAGCCTAAGGGATGCAGGTCGATGTCAGGTCCATTTCCACGTGATAGACTCCCTAACTTTTTGGTACGTTATTTCATGTCCCTGGAATATTCATTCATTCCTTCATTCCAACAAACATCTGGCAACGAGGTGTTGAGGGCTGTGTCTATATGAATGAAAAGAGCCATGACCCCTGCCTTCCTGGAGGTTAGAGTAGGATACAGAAGCAGGCACGTGGCTTTCAACTAGGGCACTACTACTATATGTCTGGGGGACATTTTGGCCATTTGGGAGGTGCTTTCAATGATGAAATGAATGGGGGAACACTACTGGCATTAAGGGGTGGGAGCCAAGGGGTTATATAACTTATATGGTAAAAAAAGTCCAGGCCCCACATGATTATTGAGTCTACTGCTAGACCTTCATAAAGATGAAAAATCCTTTTGTAGAAAACCCTATTCTAAAGCCAGAGTGATGCCATCTTGAAGCAAAACCGCTGTGATGACCAATGTCTGCCCTGCATACCAAGGTGTTCCCCTAGCACAGATAACCTCTCACAAAGAAACAAAGCTCAGGGCACAGGCAACCACTCATAAAGATGCTTACCCAACTTTCCCAGCAGTCACAACTGTCGCAAGAAAGTCCAAGATGGGACTAGCTGCACCTGTCTTTACCCTAAGAGCTTCCTGTTAGAAAGGCTACTTTCCGGAGGGCGGGTACAGGGACCCACTGTCTGGCGGCCACCTAAGATATCACTTCTGTTTGTAAGAACCCTGTGAAATACTTCTTTCGAGAAACTAGATTTCTCAGCTTTGTTTTTCTCAACTCTGTTGGCCTTTGGAGGTAGGTTTGCATAGAACTGCCCACCGTGGAGCACCTTTTATAATTTCATGAATCCAGGACCCAACTCCGTTGTAGGCTGCGTGTATGAGGTCTGACAATTAAGTTTGCAAATTCATCCCAGAAAAAAAGCTACACACCTCGCTGCTGAATAACACTCTGGTCACTTTGAGGACTCCCCTTGGTACGCTGTGCGGCAACACCAGCGCCCAGCCCACTTTCCAAAGCAATTTTGGAACTCATTTTCTGGGCTGACCATCAGATCTATCATCATACAAAGATCCGACAATTAGGTTTGTGAGCATGCCACACCCTGGGCTTACATTGGCAAGCGCTTTCCTAAGCTTGGTGTATCAGAGTCTCACGGCTGTGTTCACGTCGACGTGTGGTGATATCTTGCTGAGTGGCATCCATTATTGTTGCTGCGTGTTCTTTGCATGCTGTCCAAACAACAGCTCTGATGGTCATTCCAGAAAATGAGTTCCCAAATTGCTCTGAAGGATGGACTAGGCACTGGTGTCGGTGGATAGCTTCCCAAGGGAAGTACTTAAAAGGTGACCGGAGTGATATTCAGCAATAAAGTGCATAGCATTTTTCCTAGAATGAGTTTGCAAACTTCATTGCCAAACCTCGTATAAGAACAAACGTTTTTTACATGGCTTTAGTGAATTTTCTCAGAAGGTAATTTCAGCTCAAATTGAAGGAGAAAGACTATCTGAGTGTTTTGTTTGAAGGTAATTTCAGTCCAAATTAAAGGAGAAAGACTATATGGGAATTTTGTCTGAAACAATGGTAAGGACTTGCTTACCACTGCAGGAAAACACACACCACTGGCAATACTGCTCTTAGAGCCAAGTCACCAATAGAGCACAATTAGGTCAGCGAGCATTTGTTGTTCCCTGCATGGTAATTCTACCTGTAGGTATGGGTACTTGTTCGCTTCATTATGGTTTCTGGAGTGTTCAGCCCTGGGAATTAGGAATTTAATGCTGAAATAAATGTTTTTATGATGAATTACTTTCCTTTAATTTCTCTTATTACTGCTAGGACATCATACTGATTTAAACTTATAGGAAGGTTCTATTACCTACAGATTTCATTTGAGGATAAGTAAAGGAGAAACACTTGTTACAAAAAAAAAAAAAAAGGTGACGGGTCCGATATAGTTGAGGTCTTGAGTTGGGCATTTAACAAACTGGGACACAAATGACTATAAATGCTAATTGGGACATGTGCTATGAAGGAAAACAGCCAGGTTCTCGGAGAGAGAATAGCCAGGAAGAGCAGCTTCCTTCTGGGCAGTCAGAAAGACCTCTCTGAGGAGGCGACATCAGCCTGAGACTTGAGCCAGACGCAGGACAGTGTGTGCAAAAGCCCCAAGGCAGAAAAGCCCTGACATACTGAAGGCCCTGGGCAAAGGCCAGGGTGACAGGTGGGGCTGGAAAGGGAGCTGGCCTGGGTCATCAGGACCTGTCTGCAGCAGAAAGCCATTAAAAGAAAAAAACAAAGGAATCACAAAATTCGATTTTGCAAAAAGACAATCTAGGCTGCTTTGAGGGGAATGAATTAGTGGCGGGCAGGACTACAAAGAGAGAGGTTTTTACAGTAATTCAACTGAGAGAAGACAGGGACTTGGATGAAGAGGTAGCAGCTGACAGCTAGAGAAATGGTGGATTCTAGATATGTTCTAGAATTAGGATTGGGTGATGAGCTGGAAGTGGGCGTAAGGAATAATCTGGGTTCCAGCTTGGGCAGCTGCATGGATAGTATCTTTCACAGGGAAGAGAAAGATAAAGGGTGAAGAAACACGTTAGGGAGAAAACTTGAGAGGCCAGCATTGGACATGTCAAGTTTGAGACGTCAAGTGGGCAGTCAGAGGAGCTCTCGGTCCCCATACTCCAGGCCTGACTCTACCAGATGGACTGTTTAGGGTGAACCAGAAGCAACTCAGATTTGGAATTTCTGAACTCATTTCATTTCTTCCCCCTCAAATCTGCAACTCCTTCTGCGTTCACCATCCTAATGAAAGATATCACCACCGTCAGGCCGCGCCAGCTGGAAACCCAGAAATCCCCAGGACCAACCCCAAATGTATACAGAGCACCAACCCTTAGCCAAAGCAGACATCTAAGTAGTCACATGCCTCACTAGTCTCACTGTCCCTTCTTCCAGTCCTGCCCATACTTCTCTGGGCTGCTTGTACTTATCTTCCAGGCTTAGGTCTGGAAATCACTTCATCCAGCAGATCTTCCCTGAACCCCCAATTCAGCACAGGTGGCCCCATGCTCCATAGTTCTGTAGCACTCCGGGCTTCTCCTGTCACCCTGTTTTTACACTGAATATCACTGCCTCTTTTCTTATCTGTATCTTCTACGGAGCTTTCTGAGAGCAGAAGACTACTGTTCAGAACCTGGCTCACAGTGCCAACATATTAAATTCTCGCTGAATGAATGAGTGTGGCATGTGGGAAGGGAAAGTCAAAAAGGTTGGCTGCAGCCAGATGGCAATGGCCTGTACTGTGCTAGCTTGTACCTCCCGTAGCTGGAGAAAGTGGATCAAATACCCGAATTTGCCAGTAACAGGTTCCTTTCCCAGGCTGCTGTCATCACTTTCAACCAGGAATCAAACTGCCTTCTGTGATCAGGGCTTTTTTTCTGTGGCACACCCATGGGTCTAACCCACCTGTCTGAATAATGTGAGCTCTAAATAGGAGAGCCTCAGACTGAGCCACACTTTCATCATTTTTGTTCCTGCTACTGTTTTTCACCACAGACTTTCACTCATTTTTTTTTTTTTTTTGCAGTTTTGGCCAGGGCTGGGTTTGAACCCACCACTTCCAGCATACAGGGCCAGCACCCTACTCCTTTGAGCCACAGGCACCGCCCCCTTATTGTCTTGGTATTTATTTCACCTAGGCATGGAGGACATTGTTGACTGTCTGCCCAGCCTCCTTCTCCCACATCTTCCTGATTTAGATCAAGGCTTACCCCTCCTCCCACCCAGACACATGCTGCTGGGGACCCAGACCCCAGACTTGGCTGGGAAGATGGCTGGTATTAAGCCAGTCACTGGATTTCATCCCCAACCCTGCCCCTCCCACACAGTCATTGGTTCTTAGGTGGGCACATGACCTAGGTTGTCCAGTCAGAACAAGTATTCTCTGGCTTGCCCAAGGGAGCTTCTGACCCCTTGCTTCTCCTTCCTCTTACCCCAGTATATAAGGCTTTCCTTCACTCCCCATCCTCCTCCTCCCCCCAGTATATAAAGCTTTAACATTCACTGGTCCTATCTCTGCAGCTCAGGGAGACTGTTCAGGGACCCCCTCGCCATGGGCCAGTGCCCTGGTCTCTGCCTCACCACCAGTGTATGTACATTAGCTCAGTCTAAAACCTCCACTTAGTCCTGACCCACCTTTGCGAAGGAGACATATGAAGTACCAGGTCTGGCACTCTTTTTTTTTTTTTTTTTT
>NW_003852419.1:4867502-4869375 GCF_000181295.1 Otolemur garnettii | reverse complement strand
CCCGCCATAGCGCCTGGCTATTTTTTGGTTGCAGCTGTCATTGTTGTTTTGGCGGGCCCGGGCTGGATTCAAACCTGCCACCTTAGGTATATGTGGCTGGTACCTTAGCCACTTGAGCTACAGGCGCCGAGCCAGGTCTGGCACTCTTTATAACACTCAGGCCACAGAGGCTAAGTCTCTCGCTGGCATATGCCCACATCCTTTTAATATATAAAGATGGCAAGATGCTATAATATAGCATCCTTTTAATATATAAAGATGGCAAACAGCAAAGTGGAGACCCCCGTAATGACCCTGTGAGGCTGAAATATTGCCTTTTTCCAGGTCTGAAGGACGCAGCCAATCTGCATAGAAGTTAAGCCACAGGTGGGAACTTGTAGCCTTAAGGCCACTTGTGGCCTTCTAGGTCAGTGATTTTCAACTCATGTGCACATACTGGTGTGCCATGAAAATTTTTAATGATTAATTAAATTATTTTCAAAAGAAGTTTAAAGCACAGTAAGTATATTCTTTTTTTTTTACCCATTTTTATGGTTAACATAATTTAAGTGTGCCATGAAAGTTTAACTATAGGTTCAAGTGTACTGTGAAAAAGGTTGAAAAACACTGTTCTATGTCCTTAAATGTGGCCTTTTGACTGAATCCAAATTTTACAGAACAAATCTTCAATTTTTATTAATACATTTTTATCTTTTATATTTATATTTTTAAAATGAATGTATTTATTGGTAGCTATCAAAACTATAAAAAAGAAAATGAATGTATTTAAAATACCAAAGAACAAAATAAGTTTCAACAAAGTAATCCTCTCCGATTGACTGCCACAATTAGATCGATCGTAAGCTCTAAGAGTGAAACTGACAGCTGCTACACTCACGATTTAGTGGTAACTTTGTCCACCTTACTGGTTCTACTACTTTGCAAGGCTGGTTAAGGAGAGTTTATGGGAGTTGAATATGCCAATCTGCTATCAGCTTTTGACACTAGTTTCTGTTTAAAGTAGAATTCATGAATAGCTTCACAACTCAATAGTATTTTTTAATTGCCTGTTTAACAGGCCACCGTGTCAAAGAAGACCAAGAGGATGCTGAAGAAAGATATTTTGAATGAGGATTGGGAATTGTAATATTATCTTGTCTCCACTAAATATAAGATGATTCGCTTTGTGATGCTGCACTATCAACATTTAAAAATTTTAATGCTCATCAGCATTACGGCACTCATAAGAACCACAAATATTTTTAAATTAGAGGGAGAGGCACAAAAGGTTGGATTGTAGACATTAAAAGATGAAAAGCAAAAGCAAAGACAAAACCTGGAAACAATGTCACTGAAGCAACTTATGAAGTAGCCTATATACTTGAGGGAAAACGGGAAGCCATTTAGGGACGTAGAATTTGTGAAAGAATGCATTGTCAAAGTTGTAGGATGCTTAGACCCCAATGTTTCAAAGTACAAACAACTGCCTTTTTCAAGGGAAACCATAACTGATTGGCAGCGAGAATTAGCCTTAGTTCTGTTAACAGAACAACTTCACGCAATACCACAAAAGGAGAAAAATATATTATTCAATTGCTTTGGATGAATCAATTGAACTACTGACACAGCACAGGTTTTATACTCCAGTCAGGTCATAACAGAAGGTTTTCTTTGCTGCAAAGTGTTACTCAGTTAGGCACTTTTTTGAAGAGGACACAGGGAATAGATATCTTGAACAACTTTCAAGATGAATGTCATAAAATTGGTAAATTTAGTGAGTATATATACAAACTGTGCACCTTCCATGGCAGGAAAACATGAAGGGTTTATTGCACAGATTAAAAGAAAAGTATTAACAGATCCAGATGCTCTCATTTCTTTTTTTTTTTTTTTT
>NW_003852419.1:4807687-4867372 GCF_000181295.1 Otolemur garnettii | reverse complement strand
CCACAACGCCTGGCCATTTTTTGGTTGCAGCCATCATTGTTGTTTGGCGGGCCGGGCTGGGGATTCGAACCCGCCACCTTAGGTGTATATGGCTGGCACCTTAGCCACTTGAGCCACAGGCGCCGAGCCTCATTTCTTTTTATCGTATCCTGCATCAGCAAAATCTGTGCTATAACTACTGTATTGACATTTTGTGACAAGTTATCAGCATTGTTAACTACAGTCATGTAAATGCAACACTGGTCAGTTTTGTAACATGCAAAAATTGAATAATGAGGTATTCAGTGTGTATTTGCCGTATCATTCTAAAGTGTTTTGGTTATTGCAAGGACAGGTGTTACCCCAAATTTTATCTTCATGAGAAAAGATAGTTAAATTTTACAAAGAACAGAATCAGCAATGTGAATTATTGAAAGAAGATTTTTATTGGAATGCAACATTTCTGTGTAATATCAAATTACACAATATGTCAAATCAAATGAATATTTCTCTGAGAAACTAAATATTTCTCCGCAAATTAAAACTCAAACTAATGCTTGGCAAAAAGTCCAAGCATTTAAAAAGAAAAAAAAAGCTAGCTTTTTTAAAAACACTTTTTTTTTGAGACAGAGTCTCTCACTATGTTGCTTTCCTTAGAGTATCATGGCATCACAGCTCACAGCAAGTTCAAACTCTTGGGCTTAAGTGATACTCTTGCCTTAGCCTCCCAAGTAGCTGGGACTACAGGTGCCCGCCACAATGCCCAGCTATTTTTTTTTGTTGTTGTTGTGGGTGTCATTGTTGTTGAGCTGACCCAGGCCGGGTTTGAACCTGCCAGCCTAGGTGTATGTGGCCGGTGCCCTACCCACTGAGCTAAGGGCACCCTCCCAAAAGGAAATTTTGGATATACGTTTTCCCCAACTAGCAAAGGTCACTGAGTGGGATCATATATGTGAATTATTTAAGCTTTTACAGATTTATTAATTGGAGAATACAATGAGCGGCTTCCTGACTTTGAGAATCATGACATCACACTCAAATTAGCATTTTTTTAGCCTTATCTAGCTGAAATCACTAAGGCACCTAAAGAACTACAGTTGGAACTGATTGAGCTCTCAGTAGATAACATTTTAAAGTCATTGTTTGATGGTAAGAAAGCTCGAATATAGAAAAATGCAGTAGAATACTCCTGCCTTTGGCTACATGCTGGAAAAAGGCTTTCTTGCTTTTCAACCACTTATTGTTGTAAATCTACTGTCCAACCACCTAACCTAAAATCAAGATGCCCTTAATGTCACAATGACTGATACCCATCTAGAAGATTAACTGAAACTGTGAACCTCCATGCTGGAAGCAAATATTCAAAAGCTTTCCAACAAAAAGCAGATACAACAAGGTTCTCAAAAAGTTAGTTAACTTTAGATGCTAGTACACGGCAGAGGGTGGGGAAGTGGGGAGCAGAGAGAGAGAAGGAGGGAGGGGGTGGGTGGGGGGGTCACAGTGTGTGACACTGTGGGGGGGGACAAGTTATAAGAGGGACTTTACCTAATGAATGCAAGCAGTGTGACCTGGTTCCTTGGACCCTCAATGAATCCCTAACAACAACAATAAAAGTTAGGGTCGTTAACTTTAATACTAACAGTTTTCATTTTTTGAAATTATTAAGTATACAATGGTTAACAAAATAAGGTACATTTCTACGTATATTCTAATTGAAGTTTCCTGAATGGAGGCTTATTTGATTATAGCTAAATTACCGTGACCTTCCAACAGGAAAAGGTTCCCCATCCCCGAGTTAAGCCATGACTAACAAACCCATGTGGAATCTTAATACTGGAGTCGCACTGTGCCAGCCTAACACACACAGCAGCAATTTGCCATCTGAGGATGAGGAAGGCTTCCCAGCAGGCAAAATCACGTTGGACTCACGAACATATTTGCATAGTACAGATTCTTTAAAAAGTACACACAATTTGAGTGATGAAAATGTTTTGGAAATGGATACACGTACAGCATTGTGAATATACTAAATGTCGATGGATTGTATACTTTAACATGGTTAAATTTACATTGTGTGAATTTTACCTATGCACAGATCCACAAGCATGCAAAGGTGTGGCCTCAGAGGGACACACACACACACACACACACACACACACAGACTTCTCTGAAAATTCAGAGATGCTGCAGGCAGCACAATTACCCTATGGGAAGTCCCTGGAGCCCAAGCCATCAACTCCTCACAGCCTGCATTAATCACCACTGCATACTCCCACACGGAGTATGGGTGGCTCTGTGGCTCATCCTCCTTGCACATGTCTGATGCCCTGCCCTTACCCTGCCTGTCCTGTATAACTTCTCTGCACCTCCTCTGCAGCCCTGGCCTTTTAGTACTATATAAAGTTCGTGGAAGGGCTCTTCTAGGGCCGTGACAAGTAGTCTTGTCACCTCACTGCAGCCTAAGGTCACCATTCAACTGCACAGCCACAGCGGGGTGCCTGTACATGCTTTCTTTTTCTTCAGACAGTCTCAAGCTGTCACCCTGGGTAGAGTGCCGTAGTTTGATAGCCCACAGCAATCTCCAACTAATAGGTTCAAGTGAGCCTCTTGCCTCAGTTTTTCTATTTTTTAGTAGAGACAGGGTCTTGCTGTTGCTCAGGCTGGTCTAGAACCTGTAAGCTCAAGCAATCCACCTGCCTCGCCTTGCTCACGCTTTCAATGAAGACCCTAACTGCTCCCTGGACCTCCGCCATTAGCCTAGGAGGTAGGGTAGCTCTCACCTCACTGATGAGGAAACTGACCTTCCAGATATCTGAGTTAGGCTTTCTAGCTATGTGACCTTAGGCAAGTTTCTTATCTTCTCAGTACTTTCCTTTATCTGTAAAAGGGATTTCTAAAAGACTCTCTCTTAGTGCTGCTGGGAAGATTACAGAGCTAGAGCCTGAGAGGCACTTAGCACGTGTGGAGGCTGCTCACTTACAACCACACCTGTCTCCTAGCCTCCCAATCAGTTTCAGCATATTTAGGGCAGAGTAATTAATAGACAGAAAAGGAGAATTGAGGGTAAAAATCTACTGTGAGAAAAAAACCAGAGAAGTTTTGCTGTGCTGAATAAGCACATGTTTACACAGTAGGCAAGCACTGAAGTTAGAAATTTTATTTAAATACCTAGAAAATAGCTAAGGCAATTTATCTCAAATATATTCCTTAAGAATACACTGGTCAGTGAGACCTGGGAAGGGAAGCCAGCCGAGAGGCACAGGGACTTTGCCTTGGCTGTCAGGCCCTCCCAGCCCCTGGGGCACATAGCCACAGGCAGGTTCAGTGGCTGACTCCGTGGTACTGGCCAGATACACGTGTGCACCAGCATCCTCTGTGTTCCAAGAAGTCCAGCCAATCCAATAGCTGGATTTCAAACTCCAAAGAGCCTGGCTAGGGAGGCACATGTTCACCACTGAAAACCAAGAGCCAGTGAAGCAAAATCAAAGAGAAGCAACTCTGCAGACCAGCAATAATAAAACAAAATATACGAGATAAGCACCAGATAAACGTCCCTCCAGGGTTCAGCACTCATTCGCTTTGTGTATTCTCATAAAACCCTTGCGCAGAGGGGGTGGTTTCAGACCCAGAGGCATGCACCCAAAGCCCTGGTCAAACTGCATAGCTCTTGAGGCTGGCCCTGTGCTGCTTCCCCTAAGTGAGTCCTGTCACAGGGATGGAACAGGGGCCGTCACTCCTTCTCTCCATGGCACTGAGGGCAACAGATAAGCCCAGGCACTGGGTGACATGGTAATAAAACAGCTGGGCTGGTAGGGGTTGGAGTGGGGTGGTTTCAGACCTAGAGGTGTGGACCCTACGACCTGGTCAAATTGTACAGCTCTTAGACTCCCCCTGTGCTATCTACTGACTGAGTCCTATCAGAGCCTGCAGCCCATTGTCGAATTGTATTACATGCTACTGGGAAAATCAAACAACATATATCTCCCTTTAAAGAGCCGCTGGCTTAGTTAAGCAATCAAGTGAGACCCTGGCAGCAGTGGGAAGTCATGAGAACAGAAGCAGAGCTGGTGTCAGAGGGACCCAGCTGATGTCCAGGGCTGCCTCTCAGGGGCCATGTGTGTAAGCTTATACAAGTCATTTCCCTGTCTTTGAGCCTATTTCCCCATCCATTAAAAATAATAATGATAAGGGTAGAGGGAGAGGCAGACATACAACCTCCCTCATCAGGTCATTGCTAGGATTAAATGTAGACACAAGATTAATGATAAGAGCCATGGCGGCTAAGTGCCATGAAAATTCTGAGTGGAGAGAACATGTCCAACCTTGTGGAGTAGAAAAGGCTCTGTGGGAAACTTGTTATTACCTGATGTTCTCCATTAACCTCCCATCAAGGCACCAGTCTCCTGCCAGGAAGACTTAGCAGCTGCCCACCACACCCTTTGAAAGTCCAAACTCTCTAGCCCAGTGTTCAAGGCTGGCCATGCCAGGCAGCAAGCTCTTTTTCCCGCCTTAGATTCAATGGCTTTCCTGAGAACACCTACTCTGCAACCAAAATGAAAACAGGCTGCTCCCACCTGCTGCTGCTCTCCATCCACCCCAACTTCTCCGGTGTGACTCTTTCTGTGCTTTCCCTTGGCTGGAATATCTTGTTCTACCTACGCCTCTTCCTCACCCCAAAACCCACACACACACACACACACAGGCCACCTCCTCACCCAGGGAAACTGTCCAGACACCACTCCCCTACCATTCTAGTGCTGAAAGTGTTTTTTCCCAGTCCTCAATGTCATTGACACTTGAAAATGTAGCTAATACATAAACTATATATATATTATATATATAACCTAGAGTCTGGGGTCTAAAGTGGGATACCCCACTCCCACTCATTTGAGATAAGGCTACATTTCACTAAATTAGTGAAAATTGAATCATAATAGTATGGCAGCATTTTGACTGAATTCAATTTTTACAGAACAAGTCCTTTTAATAAAGGGATTTGTTCTGTGAAGTGTGGAATTGGTAGAGGGGTCACACTTGGGGATGGAGGGCCACATGTGGCCTTAAGGCCACAGGTTCCCCACCACTGGCTGTAGGCATTCCAAGTCACCTAAGACGATGGAGGCACTTGAAAACATCCAAATCTAATCAAGGTGACTGACTGTAACTCAAGAAAGCTATAATCTAATAGAATATGTTTTGGCTTGTCTGAAAAATATGTTAACTGAAAAGACTTGGTCTATACAGACTCTACATAAAGTCTAGCAAAGAAGAAATTGCATAATTAAAATATTAGCGTCTACCTAGCTCTTCCCAGCAGTAAAATGCTGGCCCTGGTAGCCACACAGATCCTGGTCACAAGAAAGCCATGCAGTTCCAGGATCCAGATGAAACAGAAATCTCCTAACAGACATCTAATTCCTTTTGCTTCAAAGCCCAAATGCCAAGCAAGCTCCTTATAAAATCACTTTCCCAGGTACCTGGAGACAGGCATTGAAAAGAATATCCACCACTATAACTTCTTATTTATGTTTTATAACTCTAAAAACAAAAGGAAGACTTCAGTTAATTGCCAGCCAATTTGGCACATACACTCTTCTTTGATCTCTCCAAATCTCACATGTACAGTAATTTTTAAACAAAAACATAAAGCCACAAAAATGAAATAAACAGGAAAGGAAACAATAGCAAAAAAAATTTTAGAAATGAGACCCCAAAAGAACAAGCAGAACCAATTTAGCAGACCCTGCAACAGCAAGGAGGGGACTACCTGGGCATCAGAAGGTTGGGAAGCAGAGGGCCTTGTTCTTATGGAAAGGGATGGAAGGTGGAGCCACACACAAGCGGGTGGACTGGAAATCTCCTTAGGAAGTGGTTTGATCTCAGATCCCCTTCTCTATCAACCCTGGTGAAAAGCAGAAGATGTTTTTTCTCTGGAAAGGGTAGAACAAGGGCTGCCTGGATGAGAGGACACAAGCTCAGGTGAACATATTAAACACACAAAGCCCCAGAGCACACTGCAAATTGAGGATCTCCCCAACCCACTTCCTTTGCTTGCCTCCCAGAACACTGGCCACCCAGCATGAGGCAGGAGAGGGGACTCTTTCCTGGGGACTATGACCAGCCCAAGAGGAAAGACCAACATCTATTGACTTTACAGTTTCCCAAATAAAAAGGCCCCAACAGATCACCCTACAACAATGGTTCTCAATGGGGGGTGGGGTAAGAAAGGGATAGTGTTGATTCAGGGGAATATATGGCAACGTATGGAGTCATTTTTGACTGTCACACTGGAGGAGGCTAATGGCATCTGGTGGAAAGAGGCCTTGATGCTGCCAAACACCCTACAAGGCACAACAAATAGCCCCCACAACAAATGGTCCAGCCCAAAATGTCAACAGTGCTGAAGCTGAGAGACCCAGTCCTTCAGGGAAGACCAGACTTACTCAGCCCCACTCACAAGCAGCCTCTCACATGCATGGTACCTCTCTCAAAATATAAGTAGACATCTGAGAGACCAAAGAGACTATGCAGGGAGCCAAAAACCTCAAAAGACTATTGTCAATATGCTGAAAGAAATTGGAGAAGATATTCCATCAAAAAACAAACCAAGCAAAACCTAGAAGATGCTAAGGAAAAAAAAAGAACATCCAGAGAACAGGAAAGGGCTCTTAAAAATTAAAAATAAAATCCCATTTCAAAACAAGAATAAAGGGGTAGATCATAAACTTGAAATTTCTCCCATATGTAGGAAAAAAAAAAGAAAGTGGGGAAAAAAACCCAAAGAGAACACAAATATAAAAGTGGAAGACTATTCCAGGAACTCCAAAACCCAAATACTATAAGTTCCAGGGTAACAGAAGAGATTGACTGGAACTGAAGAAATCAAAGAAATAAACTAAGAAAATTTCTCAGAATTGAAAGACATGCATTTCCAGATCGAAAGACCTATAGTAGTAGCCAGCTAGACCCTACCCCAAAGCCCATGATTATGAAATTTCAGGAGGTGAAATGGCAGATTCTAAGCTTCCGGAAAGGAAAAATAGTTTCCTGACAATGGATCCAGGATCAGGTTAGCATAGGACTTCTCAATATCATAAACAGAAGCTGAAAAACAATGGAACAATGCCTTAGAAATTATGAAGGAAAAAAATATTTCCAGTCTATTTTCAAATTATCAATCAAGTATGAAGGAAGCATTTTCAAACACACTGGGTATCAAAAACATTGTCTATAATAAAATTTTCCGGATAAACTAATAAAATATACATTCCACCAAGGTGGAACGTACAATAAATCAAGACGACACAAGTTCCCAACAATGATCTAATATAAGAGATAGAAGCAAAGAAAATCCTAATGAAGATGAAGGGAATTCCCAGGATAACAACTGCGTGGCAGGCAAGAGGCGCCAGCCCAGATGGGAGAAGGTTAAAAGGCTCAGGAGAGATGGCTCCAAGAGAAGAAACTGACAGAATATCAGTTGATATGTCTGACTGCATGAAGGGTGATGTAGGGTGAAATAGTCAAGACATACAGTGGAAACTAAGCAAGGGAAGGAAGAAGACAATTATTAACTACAGAGAAACAAAAAGTATACGAGAAGGAAAAAATAATCACAGTACACTGTGTGGCTCAGCTGTAACAACATAGTCATAAAAATATAAACACTGATCAATGGTCAAACTGAAATTACAATACAGCTACTGCGAAAGGGTAGATGGGAAGTAGACAGTATGTGTGAAAGAGAGCTAGAGCCAGAATATCGGATACTAAAATAAACAGCTTAGAGCAGAGAGTGGTTATCTCCGGAGAATGGAAACTGTCTGTCTGTAGGCAGGGCTGTACAACCTCCAGCCCATGGGCCCCATGCTCATTCTGGAAGGACTTTTTTGCTTCTCTGTCGTGTTGGATATCACAAAGTGTATGCATGGACCTTTTTTGTTTTTTGCTAATCAGCTTTCATGAGTGTTTGTGTATTTAATGTGCTATCCAAGACGATTTTCCTTCTTCTGTTGTGCAGCCAAGAAAAAAAAGAAGGTTGGACACCCTGGCGTAGAGGAAGTGGAGAGGGACCTTATAGAATTGCAGACTCTTTAAACTATCTGCATAGATAGCTTTGATTTAAAAATGACTTTTTTTTAAATTGGGAAAAATAAAGTGTAAAGAAATAAATTTCTGTGATTATTCAATATCACTATCTAGAGCCAACCACTTTAACATTTTGATTATTTTGTTCCAATTTTTCCTCTGCATGATATATATATGTGCATTTTCATGCTATATCGTTTTCTTTTTGCAAATGTAATTAGTTAAAATACACACAGTTTTGATTCCTATTTTTTCACACTTACATCATTAGCCTTTTCGCATTTGCTTAAATATTTGTTGAAAGCAGTCTTTAATGGCTGCTATTATTCTAATATACATCAGGCTATGATTTAACAAGTCTTTGTAACTATGCATCAGATGTGTTTATAACTTAACAGTATTATAAATAACACTTTGAAGAATACTGTTTTATGTAAATCACTTGTGAAATCTGAATGTTTTCCAGGCATAAATTCATAGAAGTAGATTACTATTTGGACTCTGACAAATTAACCTCCAACTAGTTGTACCAGTTTCTATTCCCCAAAAGAGCACACAGAGGGTCCACTTTCCTGTCTCCTGGGGATCAATTTTTCCCATCTTATCCAATTTGATAAGTGAACAAAAAGTGGTTATTTGCATGCCTTTGCATAGTGTATTGCCATCAGCTATTTGCTTTCCTTCCTTTGCGAGCTCTTGGTTTCTGTCTGCTGTCCATTTCCCACCAGGACCACGTGGAAGAATAACTCTCGGGCAACATCACTTATATCCTCTCATCTCTTTAGAGTTAACATGTGACCCATGATCTGATGATCCAGAAATGACCCCAATAAAATCATTTCTGAGTCTAGGTGGCCCCCAACACCCTACCAAGCTGGAAGGCTCTAGCCAAGTCACCAGGCAGTTAGCTGGTGACTTTATGACACTTTATGACACTCCTTGTACTTTACCATTTTTGTGCACATCCAATGTTCTCCTTGTGTTTTGGTCAGCTGTATACATCTCCTTCCTACTGGTCTAAACACGCTACAGGGAAAAAATGCTGTCTGATGAATTTTTGTGTTCCTCATCTCACTTACGTTTAATGGATAAGCATATATTTGAATTAAAATATTAGGGTATGGATGGAGGTGGGAAAAAATATGAACAGAGGCACCAAGAGAACAAGAATACTGGAAGGGGAGCGGGGAGACAGCCTCACCCCTACCTGAGGCAGGGAGAAGGCTGAGTGGGAAGGGCCTGAACGGAAGTTCACTTTGTGCCACATAAGCAAAACTGACAAAAAGGACTAAAAAGGAAAGACGATTATTTTAGCCATAAAAATGAATAAAATATTGATTCATTCTACAACATGGATGAACCTTGACAACATTATGCTAAGTGAAAAAAGCCAGACATGAAAGGATGACTATTACCTGGCTCCACTTCCATGAAATGTCCAGAATAAGCTAATCCACAGAAACAGAAAGTTGACTGATTAGTGGCGGCCAGGGGATCAGGGAGAGCAAAGTGGGAGTGGCTGCTAGTGGGTATTGGGTTTCTTTAGGGTGATTAAATTGCTGTGAATTATAGCTTAATTTTAAAAAAAGGAGGAGAATGAAACTTGCACTAGACTATTTATTGCAGCTCACTTTACAATCACCATAATGTGGGAACCCAGGAACAAATTAACAAGCTGTGGCGTAGGTATCCCATGGAATACTATTCAGCCACTAAAAGAGATGGAGATTTTACATCTTTTGTATTAACCTGAATGGAGGTGGGACACATTATTCTTAGTAAAACATCACAAGAACGGAGAAGCAAGAATCCAATGTACTCAATTCTAGTATGAAGGCAGGAGATGAGCTAATACAGTGGGGGGTAGGGGCAATGAGGGACTGGGGAGAGGGAGGAGGGCAGGGGATGGGGTCAGTGTATGGCACACCTCTTGGGGTGGGACACGATTATAAGAGGGACTTTATCTAATACATGCAATCAGTATAACCTAATTTTTTGTACCCTCAATGAAGCCCAAACAATTAAAAAAAATAAAAAGGAAGAAAGAAAGAGAATGAAACTTAGACTTCAAGCAGTTTGGCTGACCAGGAATGTCTCTGAGTAATTATTTTCTTCCTAACACTAGCTTGCTGAGTCACTGATCCTGCCATATTGCCCTATCTGGGCAACAGGAGGCAGGAGACATTCAGGTCTCCCTCCCTGGCAAGGGCCCTCACTGTGTTACTCTGGAGGATCCTACAGGCCTAGCCTTCCTGGAGAACAGTACATACCCACAGCCAATATTTTATCCAAATAGACCTGGGCAGGCTTTTTGCTAATGAGCTGTGTGAGTTAAGAAATGAGTTCCACTGTGCTTAAATGGGCAAGGCATTAAAACCACCACCTATAACACGGTTTTAAAGCCCCTCAATGATGTGTGGACAAGTCAGGACCCACTTTTCCAATCAGCCTGTAAGAAAGCCAGGAAGGAGGTGATGGGGAGTCAAAGGAAAGGTTCTTCCCATGATACTCCTTCCAATAGACGCTCCTGAATCTAACACACACCTAGTTCCTACTGGAGCCCCCACTCCTGTGCCAAATGTCATATGCAGTCCCTCAAAAAGGGAGGGGGCTTACAATGCCCAAGGAGGAGGGGTGGGAGTGAAGATTTACACATGAATGAAATCAAACCAGCTGGGTGGTAGCCTCAAGGACCAACTGACTCAACCGCTCAGGGGCCTCAGCCTCAGAAGGGCTTCTCACTTTCTACAGCCTGGATGAAGAGAAGCCTCTCCTACTGGAAAAAGCCCCTGCCTTCCTCCTCTGTCCCCTCGGGTCCTTTCCCCATCCCTCCAGGGCCTCAGAGGCCACTAGAAACACCTTTGGGTAGTAAGTGTGAACCCAGAATCAATCCGTGGGGGAAGACAGCCCTCTGAAAATTAAACTGGAGCAAATGTAATTTTAATTGAACTGGACGGTTGGAATTAAATGCTCTCTCAGTGGCAGCTCTTAGACGGGGCACACTTTGAAGAAATTCATTTATAATCCCAACTATTATGTCATTTTAAAAAGGATGGTTTTTCTAGGCTGTAACAAGTTCAAAAAAAAGAAAAAATGTTGTAATGGGGGTGGACGAATAGGGGAACAGAGGAAGAGAAGGACCCTGGCACAGACCGCTGAGGTCAGCCAGAGAAGGAAGGACTGCCCCAGATGGCTGAGGAAGACAGTCCTTCCTCTCCCTCCAGGTACACCTTGAGACCTGCCTGGGGAGTGTTAAGATGAAAAGGACGGCATCACCCATCCAATGCTTTGAAACTAATTTAGCACAAAGCAAGTGGCCACCCTTCTCAGGGTAGGGTCTGCCACCACATAGAGCAGTGGTTCTCAACCTGGGGTCGAACGATCCTTTCATAGTGAAGAGAGGATACCTGAGAAGGGTAAAGTCTAGGAGAACAGGTTTTCTCAAGGAGACCACAAGGATACACCTGCAGGGTCCTCTCCAAGGTGACTCAGTTCTTGGGAATTTGTAACTTGGAAATTTCCAAGTTCTGTGAAATCCTGTAGTTCTGTGGGGGCTGGAATAGCGTCTCCAGCTTGATTCAAACTGGCCAATGAGAGGGGTGCCTATGGGGTAGAATTTTTTGACTGTCAATAAAAAGGGAAAGACCAAGCCCATAAAGAGCGGCCATTTGGAATTCTTGTAAGCTCCCGGCTGGTGAATAAAGCCCTTCCTCTTATACATCTGGTGTTTGGGTGCTCTTTCTCCGTTGGGCCTTGTCTTCCCGCAACAATAGGGGGAATTTTGTATCATATCAGATATTTACATTATAATTCATAACAATAGCAAAATTACAGTTATGAAGTAGCAACGAAATTAATTTTAAGGTTGGGGGTCACCACAACATGAGGAACTGTATTAAAGGGTCATGGTATTAGGAAGGTTGAGAACCACTGACATAGAGGGCTAGTTTCAGCCATGGTCAACAGAGCCCAGTCCAGGTCTCCTATTGGTCTAGCTGTTTAAAGCGAGGGAAAAGAAATGGTTTGGCACTTAGGCTTCAGCAAGAAACATCTGAGGAGCCTACTGGGCCTACAGCCCTAGGCCAGACAGCACTCAACTGGAGCCAAGGGTGCCTTATAAGTTCTGCTTCCATTTTCTCCCAGTAGTGCCTTGGCCCAGCTCCACCAGGCAAGCTGGGTAGGCAGCACTGGTGGCTGAATGATTCAGTTCATTCCAATAACTGTGGAGAGTCCCAACCATGTGTAAAGAACTAGGAATGAGGGTGTATGGGGGTGTTAAAAAATGAATCAGTCATGTTGCCTGCATTTCGGGAACAGTGTGTGAGGTGGGGGTGCATGAGTGTGATGGGGCGTAGGGGGTGAAGGTGGCTTGCTAAGTAAGAGATGGTACGTAAGGACATAAAAAGTCATTAACTCAGTGGCTCTGACATTTAGCCTGCATCAGAGTCACCTACAGGACTTTTATAACAGGGATTTCTTAGAGTTTCTTATTCAGGAGATCTAGAGTAGAGTCTAAGAACTTGGATTTCTGACTAGTTTCCAGGAGATACATGTTGGTTCAAAGACCACACTTTGAGAACCAGTGCCATTATTCAAACCCTGGTTGAGCACTTTCTCCACCTAAAAACAACCTGGAGAACCCCTTACTCAATTCAGTTCTTATTTGCACTTTGCCTCTTTGGAAGGACAAACCTGGCCTCCTCTGTGTCCCCAGTAAATAGGCCCTGGCTCCCTTCCTACCAGTTACATAGGACTAGCCCTCCACTGCGCTATGGGCACCTGGGCAGGGCTGTGCCTGACCTACCTCGTAAGCCCTGCCCTGGCACAGGCCTGGCCCAGACCTGGTGCTCTGGGAACATATGCTTGCTGACTGAGTAAATGTTCTCACTGATAGTCACAATGCTAAGTAGCCCAGGCAGGAGGATGAGGAAGCCCCCTCATATGGAGTGCCAATGGGGATGGCCCAGGAAGGCGAACCAGGCAGAGATGTTTTGGGGTATATTCAGGGAATATTTGGATGAAATCTGAGGAGTCAGTTTTGCCCTAAATAAGGAAACTCTTTTTTTCTTTTTGCAGTTTTGGCAGGGGCAGGGCTTGAACCCGTGACCCCTAGTACATGGGGCCGGCGCCCTACTCCTTGAGCCACAGGTGCCACCCAATAAGGAAACTCTTAAAAGGAGAAAAGAAAGGTCTGGGGTAACCCCCAGGGACATTCATAGGCTGAAGCTGCCCTACCCGGCAGCTCCCCAAACACAAGCTGATGTTAAGTCCAGGCTGGCGGGCAGAACAGGGCAGACAGAGTCCAAAGGAGCAGGGGGCAGACACTGCCTCCTGGGCTTGAGGAAAGTCAGCTGGCAGCTCAACATGGGACATTTCCCCATTCCTCTGTCCTGACAAGAGGCCACAGCAGTAGGCAAATGGCACGAGCTTCCTCCATACACTCACGAACAGTGAGGCCACCAATGACACCCCAGGCATGCATGGTGATTTATGGACAAATTAACAAAACATCCTTAACTTCACAGGGCGGGCAAATGGCTCTTTATGGGAGCCATTTAGCAGCACCCCCTACACATCCCACTATAGACATTGTTATATCAACTCTTCTGTCTACAAAAGCAATATGCCTGGAATGTACTTTTTATATGAAATACTCAACAATGGAATGTAAAGGAAGCATTTAGCATGGTCAAGCTGATTAGCAAGGGTAATTTAACATCAAGGACTTGGAGTCTGACAGCCTGCCCAGTAAGTGTGGCTTTTGCCTTTTACCAACTGTGTGGCCTGGAGCAAGTCATTTAACCTCCCACAATCTGTGAAATGAGGCAAAGGCTGCTGACTTCCGTTACTCACAAAGCAGCTGAGAGGTCTCAAGGAGGTACCAGATGCAGCAACATGCTTTGCACTCTGCAAAAATGCCATTTGATGATGAGTGGGTCTCTCTTAAGCCCCAAAGTCTGCCCTGAGCCCAGGGAGAACTGGCAAATCTGGGAATATAAAGAGGTGGCTGGTTCACTATTCCTGCCCATCCCTTGACAAGAAACAGTGACAGCAGTAAAGGATCCTTCTGCCACTTTCTTTTCTTTCTATTAAAATCAACAAGCAATAAGGCATCAGATTAATAACTCTGTAATTACTAAGTTGTCAGTCACAGGGTGCAAAACTCCATAATTTAGTTAGCAACCCTACTGCACATATTGACACTGATAGCAGGGCTCTAGGATCCATAAAAAGACACCTTTGGGCCACCCTCCACGCCTGCCCTCCGCACCCCGAATAGGAGCCCTCTGCCTGCATGACCTCATTTAGTCCAATGCTCCCCAAACCTTTACTTCATGGCACACAGAGAAATTGTGATGGTCGGGGTGGAGGAGTGTGGGGAAGAGGAGTTAAATTAGCCACGAGGTGCCGGATTGTTTTGAATAACTAGGATTAAGCCGGCAGGTACCACGTGTTCCTAAGAAATCGTCATTAATGTTTAATTTGCAACCGCTGTTGTTTTGGCTACTATGTAAGACCCCCCAAGGTGGTCTGCCTATGGGGGAAAAAAAGATCTTTATGCTGGCCTGTCTGCTCCCAGGAGCTCCCCATGCCTGATCATTGGCCACCAAAAGTTAAATAAAGGGCATGTCACAGCTACTTTGACATCTTTGGTTCTTTTTCCATTTGTCCGAATCCAAGGAGAACCTTTTTAGCCTCAACCATTGGCACTACAGAGACCCATAGGTAAATGACAAAGGTGGGATTGCCCAAGCTATCCCAGCCCCCACCCGGCTGCCCTGAAGACTGAGGAAATTCCTTATGTGGAAGTTGGGAAGTTCTGATTTGATCCAACAACCTTATGACAAGATATCATAATCCTGTTTCAGAGACAAGGAAATTGATGCTTTATGACAGTGGTTCTCAACCTTCCTAATGCCACGACCCTATAATACAATTCCTCATGTTGTGGTGACCCCCCAACCATAAAATTATTTTCGTTGCTGTTTCATAACTGTAATTTTGCTACTGTTATGAATCATAATGTAAATATCTGATATGCAGGATGTATTTTCATTGTTACAAAGGGGCCAAGACCCACAGGTTGAGAACTGCTGCTTTATGAGGTCCAGGCTCCTGCTGGGAAGTGCCAAAGCTGGGGCTGGACACTGGCAGCCCAAGGTGGGGACCCGTACTGGTAACCTGTACTCTACCCCGTCCATCTCTTCCTGCAAACCCAGATCTTCTGAAAAGCTCCTCCTTGCCACCTCTTCCTGTTAGGAACCCTGCAGCACTGAATTTCACATGCCAACCTTTCCCAGTGGTGTAGTGATCCGCCTTCCTTCTCCCGCAGCCCAGGTGCTGGCTCAACACCAGGTAAATAGAGCCAGTGTGGAGCCTTCCAAAGCAGGCCTAGGCCATGACTCTGGGCTACTGGTGATTGAGCACCAGGCCATATGGAGTAAGTACATACATAACCTCTAGTCCCTACAGCTACACTTTACGGTGGAAATATTTTCCCATTTTACACAGAAGGAGGAGAGACTCACAGGGGTAAACTGGCTGTCTGGCGGTCTCATAGCTATTAAGAGGCAAGGCTAAGATTCAAAGTTGATCTGGAGAATCCAAAACCCATAGGCACTAAGCCCCTACCCCTGCGCTGGGACAAAACTGGTGATCTGATCCATACCAGCATGCCAGTTACTCCCATGGCCCTTGGAGACTTCCACTGTATTAATGAAGCCTGTACTGGGAAAGGGGTTGTGTCTGAACCTTAGCCTTTGGTTAACCATTTAGCAGAAATAAAATGACAGCCGAATCAGAATCAATTCCTTGAAAGACATGCATGCCTGCCATGAACTAGGCACTGGGCTGAGCTCCAGAAATGTGGATGAAAGACAGACACAACCAACCCTCATTCTTATAGACAGCAAGAACTGACCAGGGGGTACTGGCAGGCTGTGGGGCCAGATAAGTCTACCCTGGGAGCTGGGAGACCTGAGAGCTCCCAGTGGCCTGGCCGCCCTGCAGGCAATGCGGCTTGGGCAAGAAATTGAAAGAGGAACAGCAAATTGCTGAGGGCAAAGAAAGCTGCTCTCTGCCACAAGGGTACCAAATTAGGGCCCCTCAGAGCAAAAGGAAATTCAGACTCTGAGGGTCACACATTCCAATTGTTAAAAGCTAAAGCCAGGTGTGGTCTTCTGACCCCGTTTCCACTTCCTCCTCCTAACTGCATCGCCACTCTGTTTCTGAGGCCTCTTGCTAGTCCCCAAGCTGCCAACACATGTGCCCTTGCTGGAAACTGACACCCCCATGGAGAGCTGCTGTGTTTGTTTTAATACCACTAGATCCCATCTCTGGAAACCCCAAATTCCACAACAAAACCACAAAAGCCCATTTCTCCACAAGCCCTCTGGTCCATGAGGTTTAAAGCAAAGCTTCCCCACTTTTTCATTCCATAGTACCCACAGCAACTGCCAAGATAATATAGACCTGGCCCCCTTGAGGCCAGTCACTCCCGCAGGCTCCCAGGAGATAGCATCAGGGTACAGTATGCTCAGGAGATAGCATCAGGGTACAGCTCTGCTCAGGAGATAGCATCCCGGTAACACTTGTGCCTGATCCACCTATGGGGAAGCTTTGTTTCAAACAGTGGAAATGTCACCGAACCCCAGGAGAATCATGGCAATGTGGAGAGGCCCAAGAGATCAAAGGCCAAGAGGGGGTGAGGTATAGGTGAGGCACAAACAGAGACCAATCAGAGCTTCAGGGACTGCCCTCCCCAAGGTCCCTGCCTGCCAGCCTGCAGTCTCAGCTGGCATAACCCAAACTCACATCAGAGCCCGAAGCCGGGGAACATGGCATTTGGTGACAGCAAAGGCTCTGGAGTGAACAAGGGCCATCTACCTTCCCAACGCAGAAGAGGAAACCAGCAATCCTGTGTGATGTGGCGCAGCCTGGAGATATAAATAGCTTCTAAAAAGGTTAACAGAATGCACAGATGACAAATCTACAGTGGGTTACTAAGGGAAACCAGGATGCTGAGCGCCAGCATCTCACCTGTTGCGGCTGATGTCTAGAAGAAACCCCGTGGCTCCTCAGGGATAGAGCATGGCGCTGCAGGAAGCTGGCGCCTGGTGTTGCCAGTGGGCATTTCCTAAGGCTACTGATGCTCCCTGCAAGCCACCTCCAAAGAAGAAAACCCCTTCCCCCAGTCACATGCCTGGTTCCTTTAAGGCTATTCACTTCTAGTTTCCTCATCTGGGTGTTCCACAGATGCCCTGCCTTAAGGTTGAAGAGGCTGGTTAGTGGCAATACCCTCACCCTGTATGCTTCCCCTTCTTCTAGTACCGGGCCCTTGAGTACTGCCCCATGAAACACAGAAGGTGGGGCTCGGCTGGGCATGCCTAGGGTGGAGATTCCCTTCTGTAGGGGAAGTGCCTCCCAGGTCACCCAGCGGGCTTGCAGGGCAGCCACAGCTGCTAGGTTATGTCAAGTGTGAAACAAATCTCACTTGCCATTGAAAAAGTAACCCCAGGAGACACCGGAGTAAAGAGTATTTGTAGTTCTCTTAGATGTGTCCCTGAAGTTATATGTTTAAGTTAATGGACATGGCAACAGTACACCAAAAGCATACATGTGGACCGCCACACACTGATACTGTGGCTAAATCTGGAACTCTAGGGATCCCAAACTCACCCCCCACACATATCCTCCTCAGTGGATATTCTGGGACCCATATAAACTGGGCTCTAGTCCTTCCCTCCTCAGGGTATCAAGTTCTGCCTTCCTGCCAAGGATTAAGGGATCAGCCGAGAGCCCACAGCTAGAGAGCAGCCTGCCAGGCAGCTCCCCACCAACTTGTGCCGACAGCAGGAGAGCTCTTCCCTCTTCCCCTTCGCACCACACAGTGCAGAGGCAGTAGGAAAAATCTCATCTCCTGTTCCTGCCTGAGCAGACAAGGGGCTGCTGCGGAGCCTGCACTGAAGTCCTGAAAGCTGGGCTAGAAAGGAGAAGCTCCACACAGGCCCAGGCAGGAAGCCAACTCTCCCCACCAACACACACACACACACACAGACACGCGAGCGCCCCCCCTCCAGTGAGGAGGAAGGAGGCCCAGCTGTCAACTTCCACTCCAAAATGCTTGGCAATCACACTGCTCCTGGACCACCCATGGGCTTGGCTAACAAAGGGAGGGAAGGCTTCCCTTTGGCAACACTGCTGGTGCTAGTGAGTGTGCTGGGGGTGTTGGGGGATGTCCCTAGGCAGAGCACATGATGGGGACTGACGTCCAACACTCTCACTCCAATTCTCTCTCTCTCTAGAGGTCAAGTGGACAGCAGCTTGCTCTAGAAGGCCAAAGGTCATCTACAACAATCATCCCATGACTGGTAGATTCCCAAATATGTAAATTGGACAAATAATGCCTGCAGCTTTGAACTTCACTGGGAAGGAGGCCAAGAGTGAGAAAGCAGGCTTTAGGTTCCAACCAGAGGGAGGCACCCTTGCAGTTATTCAAATACAGTGAGTACCCACATGCACGAACAAACATTCTGGGCAGAAGGCAACTGCTTTCCAAAGCTGTAAGCTTCCTCCTCATCACATCTTACCTCTCTGAAACGAGAACCAACTGAATGCTACATACCCTGCATGCTTCTCAAATTCTGCACAGAACTCTGAGCTACTTCTTTTTTATCAAGTGGAGATGCAGGCTCTGGTTAAGACAGAAAGCCATCTGACAGAACAGGGCATTGATGGCAGGGAACACTTGGCTTGGGCCCATGGGTCCAACAATGGCAACTGGGGGAATTTATAAAGAGCAAGACTGGCTCCAGACCTCTGTCATAAAGGTCCTAAGATCTAGCATTCTAGCAGAATTTCTATCAACACCAGGCATGCTACACTGTCCTTTGTCATCTCTGACTCCTCCTCATAAAACTGCCCATAGTGAAGTACAATAATTTCTTGTAATAATTATTACAGACTTATCAAGCATGAAGAAGTATCAGCTGCTTTTACGTATGTTAAAGAATTTCAGCCAGCCTGCGACCTTACATTATAAATTCTAATTATATACATTTTTACTAGATCACAAAGAAGGTAGATAATCTAGCCAGAATCACATGATTAGGGCAGCAAGGTAGAGATCTGAGCGCCAGCCTATATAGTTCCAAGGCCTGTGGGCCTTTCTCTGTCGCATTATCAGGCTTAAGAATTTTTACATATTTGTATGAGTATGTATTCATTTATTTATCATTATTGTTGTAAGATGAATCTGATATGGATTAATAGAGGCACAGGGTCCTAATAAAGACCAAGTGCACAAGAATCTCCTACACAACACATGTGAACAGGCATCTGAGCCAGACACTTCTACCTATGCTGACATCAGCAGTGGTAGATCACCATCTTAGATTTATTCATTTGCACTCTTCAGGTGCTTAACAGTAGGTACAAGGTATATGGTGAGCACTTATCATTTGGTCTCATTAGTAATAATCCCTCAACTGCTGAAAGATGAAATATTACTAAGTTTGGCCACACATGGTGCTCATGCCTGTAATCCCAGGACTTTGGGAGGCCAAGGTAGGAGGGTCACTTGAGGCCAAGAATTCAAGAACAGCTTGGGTGATATACAATACCCATGTCTCTACAAAAAAATTAAAATATTAGCCAGGCATGATGGTGCATGCCTACAGTACCAGCTACTTGGGAGGCTGAGCCAGGAGGATTACTTGAGCACACGAGGAAGCTGTAGTGAGCTCTGATGATACCATTGCACTCTAGCCTGGGCAACAGAGCAAGACACAATGTCTAAGAAAAAGAGACCAAAAAAAAAATCACTTACTTTGATCCAAAAATAAAAGTCTTAGATGCTAGGAGAAACACCAATGGGGCCTAACATACATCTTGACCAATAGAGTAGGAGTCACACCACTGGGAAAAAGAATAGTACTTGAGACTTACTAATATGTTGGTCTTGCTTGGTATATACCTATGATCCTCCACCAGAAAGGGTAATTATGATGATACATGGAAAGCATTTTGTGAGTAGATTCTACTGCAGGTAACTCTTTTGACCTAAGTTCTCTCCTCTGTAGAGGTTACATACAACATGCACTCAGAGAACGGCTATGAAAATTTCAGGTTCATCTATGGCAGTGGTTCTCAACCTGTGGGTGGTGACCCATTTGTAACAATGCAAATAGATCAGGCATTAGGAAGGTTGAGAACCACTGGTCTATGGGCATGTAAACAATCCAATTAACCCACTGGCAGCTCAGCATTCCCATGGCTTCCTGTGTGTATAACCACCTCTACTGACAGGAGATTCAGACTCTCATCCTCATCCCAGCAACACCCCCAAGTACCTCAGGCAAAATAACCTAGCTTTTCTAAACCTGTATCCTCATCTGCAAAAATGGAATACTACCTATCTCATGGGGTTATTTTATGTTGTAAATAATATTTGCGTGTGGCTTCCCCATGCCTGATATGTAGAAAGAACTCAGTAAATATCAGTAAAGTTTAAATGTGCTCAGAACAGCTCTGACTTATACATGTCCTATTGAATAGGAACTGGGGTCAAACTTATCACAGTGACAAGCAAAGGAGCTAAAGGAAGGAGAGGAGTGAGAGAAGTTAAAATAGAGGCAATTTTTAAAAACCTCCCTCTTTTTAATCACTAATGTTAACCTCTTGTTGATCAATGTACTACTTAAAAGTCAGTCTCATTTGATTGTGTGAGTTCTGTCTTCTGCTCTTCATTTGCTGTGATGAATAGTAATTAGAGGGCAGGCAACCAGAAGGGGCTCAAGAAAGCTGAGAACTGACCATACTGACCTGGGCCAGTCTGGTAAGAGGCAGTGACCTCAGGCACCTTGAAGTGCCAGCAAGCCTCTACCTTCAAATGTTCCTCTAACTTAATAGTTTAGAAACCAGAGATCACCATTAAGTAAATAATCTTCCCTACCAACAAGACATTTTTCAGAATTCAACCTAGACTCTTAACAATTCAGAAATCCAAGTGTAGACAAGCTAAATAGAACAATATTCCCTTTATCAGGCATTTGGTGTGTGAAGCATTTGGCATACAATATCTGCCTCTGAAGATGGTCTTGGTTTTTTTTTTTTAAGACAAGGTCTCACTCTGTTGCCCTGGTTAAAGTACAGTAGCATCATCATAGCTCATTGCAACTTCAAATTCATGAGTTTAAGTGATCTTCTTGCCTCAGCCTCCCAAGTAGCTGGGGCTACAGGTGCATGCCACAACTGACTAATTTTTTCTATTTTTTATAGAGATTGGGGTCTTTCTCTTGTTTAGGCTAGTCTCAAACTTCTAATCTCAAGCAATCCTCTTGCCTTGGTCTTCCAGAGTGCTAAAATTACACAGGTGAGAGCCACTGTGCCCAGCCCATTTCACAGGTAAGGAAACTCTTATTACTGAACTTCTCTCAAAGACCCTCTCTAATCCCTTCAGCTGCTCCTTTAAGCCTTTTGGGTCCCTTAGGACTGCAATCTGCATAACGTGCAAACTTCTACCTAAGTCCTCAAGTCTAATCACAGCTCTTTATTCTACAAATTTCATCACACACAATCATCTTAGGCCCAGAGCAAAACTGCATCTGGAAAGAGGTTGAAGCTGGGACAGTAAGACAATGAGAAGATCTAATCCTTTAGGAACACAGCCTGGTGACCACTGATTTGCAAACACTAGCAGGAGGCTGCACAGAGAAGTGTACATTTTCTTTCTGCACAATAATCTCTCCCAGAGAAAATCCAGACAAAGTCACCTGGCCTTTTTGGGGGTGGGGGAATCCTCTTCCTTCAAGATTCACACTCAACTCCTAACCCTTCCTTCCCCATATCCACCCCAGGGAGCGACTAGATGGTTGTTGTTTCTTGTCTTTTTTCCCTGTGGTCCTCTGGTAACACCACAAATGATGTTTTCAGAGACTGGAGTCCCAGAGTGCAATGATGTTGTAATAAACATAACCAGGACCAAATGCCTTCCCATCATATTAGATGATGCCATTTCCCACCAATCAGGCTCCTCGGGCAGGCAGACCACTCACCAATGAGGGACCAGACAGAGGCTGTGAGGGGGAGACCTGGTCATCAGCAACTAAAAATAAGGGCGCTTCATGATTGGTTGCTGCCACTTTGCAACAGGAGTTGGGACCCATACACCAGGCACCACACAGGACCACAGGCAAAAACTTTCCCGGCCCAGGGGTTCACCTAGGTGGGCTGGTCTGGGTTGGCTGGTTTGTTTTGTTTTCCTAATTTGCTGACTTGATAAAAGGAATAAAGACCTAATCCAGAGGGAGCCCCTTAGAGAAACATCCTCCCACCTAGACACCTCAGTTTTCCAGAAGCCCTTTGCAGCCACACAGAATTGGGGAAAGGGAAGGGGGTGCCAGCCAGAGGCCAAGACACTCACCTGTCCGGCCGTGTCATAGAGTCCCAGGAGGTACTGCTTGCCCCCCACGGTGACGCTGACTGCAAGGACAGAAGTGGGGGCGGGGAGAGAAGCTCACAATGACCTGCACTCCGGGGCAATTTCGCTCCCCACCAGGACCCTCCTCTCTTAACCCTGCTGGAGGGGAATGTCACCCCTTTTCCCCTTGAGCCCAGCTCACCGCGAAGTGACATGGGGTCGGTGTGTGATGTGGTCCCAGTTGTCCACCCCAGGTCCCGTACCCACTTCTCTCCCGGGCCTCCCAAATGTTTCCCCCAGGGGCTTGGGGAAATAGGGGAGGAGGCTACGGAAGGTCACTGAGGTCGGCCCAGGGCGCTCAGTAGGGGCGGGGAGGGGGTAGAAGAAGGAGGAGGTGGATCCGAGGCAAAAGAGTGCCAGAAGCAAAGCCGCGGGGGTGGGGCCCGCCGCCAGGCAGAGGGCGCGGCGGGGGAGGGGAGGGAAGCACGCTCAGGGGAGGTAGCGAGGGGGTCCGCCAAAGTTGCTCTAAAGTTCCCGGCCCGGGGAGCGGCCCCTTAGTCAGCAGTTCCAAGGCTTACCTGCGTAGTGGTCGAAGACGGTGGGCACGTACTCCTCCGGGAAGGCGTCGTTGGCATAGCTCATGAGTAGGCACGTCTTGCCCACCGCCCCGTCGCCGACCACCACGCACTTGAGCATCAGCGCGCCGGGCCCGTGAGCCATGCTGCGGCCGGCCGGCCTCCGGGCATGGTCCCCCCGGAGCCCCCGCCCCGGCCCCGGGCTCAGCCCCAGCCCGCCGGGGGGGTCCGCCGCCGTCGCCGCCGCTCAGCGCAGCACGGCCGTCCCCCCGGCCCCATGCAGCGGCTCCCCTCGCAGGAGGGGAGGAGGCGGCGGGCCCGGGGCGCTGCCGCCGCCTCGGTCGCTGCCCGGATCCCCGCCCCGGCCCCAGTAGCAGTGCCCGTCCGGTGCCCCCGCCGCTCGGCGCCCGCGCCCTCTCCCCGGCCCGGCCTCCCCAGGAGGATCCGCCGGATCATAAGACTGTCCGGCCTCGGGGGAGACTGCAACTTTGGGGAGGGCAGCGGAGGGGAGGGGCCAGGCGGCTCTCCCCGCCCCGCGCCGGCCGGGCCCCCTCCCGGCTGGGCCCCGCGGAGGGCGGACCCAGGCGCCTCCCCCCAGCGCGGCCGCCCGCCCCGCGCCCGCTCAGCACCCCCGCTCCGCGCCCTGCCAGCCGCCGCTGAGCGTCCCTGCCCGCCCGCCCGCCCTAGCTCGACTCCCGGTGAGGGCGGTGCGGAGGGGGCGAGAGGGAGGAGCCGAGAAGGAGGGAGGGGGAGGAAGGTGAGGCTGGGGGAGGGGGCTGAGGGCTCCTCGCGAAAGTGCCCGCAGCGCCCGGAAGCGTCCACAGGCCCAGATGCTGGGAGAAGACTAGGAGGCCCTTTGGGGAACCACGACGACTTGAACGATGACGCAATAGTCATGCAAAATTATACATATATATTTAAACTCCACCCAGAAAGCAAAAGCCATCCTATCGGCCTCTAAGTGCACAACGGAACTAGAAATCAGGAAGAAAGGCCAAGAGGGTTTTTAAAAGATCGTTTTTTAATTTAAAAGGCGCGCAGGATGATGGAGGAAGGGTGATGGTGGTCCTTGAGGTGGATAGCAGGGACTCCTGGCGTATTGTTTGGTTCCCTGAACCACCACCCCGCGCCTTTCACAGCAAGCGCTTGAATCATTTACTATGAAACTGGTGACTAAAGCATCCCCCCAGCCAGCCAGAAAAGGGAGACCCCCATCGGCTCTGGGCCACGCAAATGTACCTGTGCTCCCCCTGGAGGCGACATTCTCCGAGGCCCCCTTTCCGTCCCCAGTGTCCCTGGAAGGTATTCGGTTGTAATCCCAGAGAACTGATACACACTCGCGCTCTAAAAGGTGGCAACCCCTGCCCCTCTATCTGGTAAAGCGTGGAGACACACGTCTGGCCAGGTCCTGTTCACTGGCCAAGAGCGTAGCTTTGAACACTGGGCGCTGGGGCAGGGGTGCGCACCACGCTGACACCGCTCCCCTCCCCCAGCTTGCTGACGGGAGATAAATGGCTTCCTTTAATCGATTCACAGCGTTAGATAAAAGCTGTGCTGAGAGGCAGCGCGGAGGTCAGAGGACCATCTCCCTTAGGTTGCAGGTGAGTAGTAAGCTGAGACATCGGAGGTGAGGTGGTTATTTTAGACGCTTCCAGCTACTCCCAGCGCTCGAGGACTTGGGGCACACTTTGGAAAATTCTCACTCTTACATTCACATTCCTCACTTTCCCGGACTGGAGTCAAACCCGGAATCGACTTCCTCTCTCCAAGGAAGACTTCAGGAATTATTTCCAGTTCCTGGCAGATTAACGTTGATCATCACCCCAGGCCCCGCCCTTTGGCCTTTGTGTCTGAGCGTGAGTGTTAGCATTGTGGCTGCTTTAGCTGCAAGGAATCTGGAAGACGGTTTGTATATATTGAATGGCAGGTTAAGGGAGGCAGTGCAGTGTCTTGAGGTCAAATTTTGGTTTAAAGCTGGTCTCTGAAGGAGAGGAGGGCTTGCCCCATCCTTTTCTGGCAGGACCAACTGTTCAGGACCAGTATTCTAAAAGGGGGGTCTAGAGAGGAGGTTAAGGAGTTACAGGAGGGCCAACCAGGAGAGCTGAATTTGGTCCCAGCTTTGACACTGATTAGCAGTGTTGCCTTGAGCATGTCACTTCAATCTCTGGGCTTCAGTTTCCCCATCTATAAATATTTATCTCACAGGGTCTCTGAGTTCTGGATGCTCTAGGAGAAGCTCTGGGAATGTCAGAGCACTCCAAGTGGAGAACTAATGTCAGATGAATCATGCAGTGGTGACTTCATTGGTGAAGTGACCTCATTCTTTTGGCCCATAGAGATGCCAAAACTGACTGCCAGGAATACTTAGAGCTCTGGAGCTGACCCCATGTGGTGTGTATGTGGGGTGGGTGTGGGTGTGGGTGATCTGGGTTGACCCCTTGTTGGCCTATGAGTGCATTAACTGAACGCACCAAACAGCCTTCAACAGAAGCCTCACTTTCCCATGGGTGAAGAAGATAATGCCCCAGATGCTCAAGTTTCAGGGGTTTGAGAGACAGGAAGCAACTTTGTTTCTCAGTGTCTCAAAGGCTGTCTGCTTGCTTCTCTCATTTTGTTTTAACTGCAAATGTTGAAAGAGACAGGTCTATGTAAAAATAGCGAAATTTCTACTTAGCTTTACTCCTACTCCCCTTCATTGATTCCACCCATATTTCAATAATAAGCATTTATTGCGCTCTATTAGATGCCAGGCTTTAAATTCCTAGGCAGGGGGTGGATAAAGAGCTGGAAAGCCATGGTCAGTGAAAGGGAAGCGGGCAGGAACTGATGAGCAAAGAAACTGATGAGCAAACAGGTAAATACTCTAGAACACGGGTTCTCAACCTTCCTAATGCTGTGACCCTTTAATACAGTTCCTCATATTGTGGTGACCCAAAAGGCATTAGGAAGGTTGAGAACCACTGCTCTAGACCATGAGCAACTCTGTGCTAGAGAATAAAGAACTGGCTTCTGGAAGTGCAGAGGATAGTTAGTAAGAGCTCTGGGTGTGCTGAGGGGGGATTTGCAGCTGTGTCATTGGTCTGGAGCTTAAGAAGCTAATAGGAGTGAGGTAAGTATGCCTGGGAAAAGCCAAGAGCCCTTCACCAAGCAAGAAGAAACAGGACACAACTTTCTGGGAATGGTGAGCCACCTAAGGTGGACAAAGTGTGCAGGATTAGTGGTGCAGGGGAGCTGGCATATATTTAGTTGGGACCCATAAAATGCAGAAGTCTATGGCTTTTTTTTCCTTTTATTAAGTCATATGCACATAGATCATGAATATATTTATGCATCTGTGGGGGACCATGTGTTGATTTTTATATAATTCGGAGTGCTTAAGTCAAACTAATTAATATAGCTTTTGCCTCATTTACTTTATTATCATGTTAATACATTTATGTTCTATACTTGATAGATTTGACTTGTACCCAGTCTGTGGCTTCTTAAAGTGAAATGAAGAAGAATGTAGGGCCCTGCCCTGGTTGGGCAGTCTGTGCACCAAGCAAAGGCAAGTTCCGCAGCTGGGGTGGGGGCGGGGCACTGAGCAAGAAATCTGGCCCAGACACTACAAGGGCACGGGCCCCAGCTCAAGGCTGTGTTCATTTCCAAGAAAGGGCATTTTTTTTTCTTACCATATGACATCTGTCTGTCAAATCCTGTGTCAGTGGGTGCATTTGCCCAGAGAGGGGAGCCATTTTCTACTTAGCAAATGTAGATGACAGCACTATCTAGGCAAGAAGAGGCTCTGGGAGTGAGGCAGTGAAAAGGGAATTAACAAGAACTCCTAGAGCAGGCGTTCTCAAACTACGGCCCACGGGCCACATGCAACCCGCCTAGGACGTTTATCCAGTCTGCCGGGTGTTTTTGCCGCCGCTGCCTGTCCTGCTTAGCAACTGACTTGTCCCGGGGACTGCAGTCTGGCCCTCCAACGGTCTGAGGGACAGTGAACCGGCCCCCTGTTTAAAAATTTGAGGACCCCTGGCCTAGAGCATCAGCTGTTTACTGTAAATTATACTGTCCCCAGAACTGCCCTGGGTATTTGATGCCCACTGATAAAGGTCACCTTATTTCATCCCCAAAACAACCATGCAAGTTAAGATTTGTAGAGAATATCTGTTGGTTTGTCCGTCCAGAACAGCACCATTTGCTTAGGCTAAATATTCTTCCTGATTTAATCTATGATGTGGTTTAGATGAAAGCTGCTGATTTATACATCCTGCCCCTAACCTCTGTTGATTAGCCCTAGATGGGCACCTGATTCAAGATGGGACAATTAAAGCCCATTTCTAAGATGTTGGAATTTGGGATTCTCAGTAGGAGTTTCTCCTCTTTTACTAACTACAGGCGGCAACGTGAGCCATTCATATTTCAGCCATTCACGAAAACAGCCCATCCAAGACAATGAAGCTAAAGTGTGAAGAGAAGCAAATATGGAGAGTAACCACCCACCCATCTCCATGCCCCTGCCAAAGGAGGCAGAGAGGAAACCAACCATTTGTGAACTCTTCATTCCAGGTATCCCTGAGAGCCTCTTGCACCACTGGTCTTCACTTGGTCACTAGAGTTAAGAAATTTCCCTATTTATGCCTAGTGAGTAGGTGTTCATTTTCTGTCACTGGTCAGCACAGGAATCCTGGCTATTACAGTATTATCACTGTTGTTTAGATAGGTGATATGCAAAGAGATTAAGAAACTTGCCAAAGTCACGCAGCTGGTGAGTGGCAGAGCTAGGTTTCAAAATGCTCCATCTTCGAAGCTCATGCTATTTCCCATGTTCCCCATTGATGGGCTATCAAAAGTTTTTGAGTAGAAAAATGACAACTTCAGATCCACCCCCCTGGAAAAATTGTCTTCCATGAAACCAGTGCCAAAAAGGTGGGGTACTGATGGCTTAGTTCATCCCTACACCAATCATTGTGGCCACCAAAACATCAGGTGGCAGTTGTCCTGGGTTTGTGACAGGGGTTGGGACTATCCTCATTGGTCCTGTCAGCCCCACCTCACAGAGACTGGGGTTTCCCCGCTACCCAAATTCTTTGGCACAAGTGTGGGAAGGCAACCAGCAATACCCATCACGTCTGGGCTGTAGCTTACCAGTCAAAGTTCTAAGCCTTCCCTAGGCTACTCTGGAAATAAAAAATTTTAGGAGAGAAGTGAATGTCAGGGGGCCAGGGAGGTGAGAAGGATTCGAGTCAAATCCATAAGTTGTTCTAATTTTAGTCAATACAGGAGTCCATTCTCACTCTGAATCTCTAATTCTTGGCCTGTACTCTTCTCCTTCGATAAACCTTCTTCTTAGAAATAATTGATAAGGAAGTTAAATGGCTATCATTCCTTTAGTCTGGCTCTACCCTACTTTTCTGTTATTCTTTTTTCTGCTACACATGCCCAGAACCTTCAGACTGCAGCCTCTTCACCCCTGGGGCTCTGCTGCCCCCCAGACTCCACAGGGCCTTCCACACAGCATCATGCTATATGCCATTCCTATCCCTCTTTTCCTCCCTGCCACTAAAATCCCCATCTTCACCCTTTTCTCTTCGGGCTCAGGTGTAATACACATTGCACAATATTTTGAGCTAAGGGATTAATGGCTTAAACATTGCAGCAATTTCTTAAAGGTCACTGCCCCCTAATGATCAGGATGGGATGATAAATAAATCCAATCAGATTGGCTCACTGGGTTTTCATTTCCAGTTAGAATGTATCCAGATCCTTTTTTCCAGTTCACTGCATGCCACAAACTCAGAAGTATGCCCTAGCCTCTGAGAATTTTGGCTTAAGCACCCTTAATAATGTTTTGCTGTTTTCATTTCTAACTGTTTTCTGCTGCAACCTAAGGTCAGGAGACCAGTGATTGTGACTGATGGCATTGCCACCCATTGCTGAACTATAGGAAAGGGCACCTCATTAGAGTTGCTGGTTTGGAAGACTCATGATCTGGGAGTGGTCCCCTCCCATGAGATCCAGAGGTTGCTGCATTACAACTTTCTGTAAGGCAATTAGTGATTTTATTCTTTGCTTCTAGGACCAGCAGTGGCAGAAAACCATTCGAGACTCACTTATAGTTGTTCCTTCATAGTGGATGTTTTGGCCACTAACCGTCAGAACCACATTTTGAATTTGGAGAATTTGCTACTCTGTGAGTCTCTGTAGAAAGAGAAGAGTATCTCTCACAGAAGCTGGAAATTACAGACTAGTGCTTTTTTTGTCAGACTAAAGAGCTAGTGAAACTAGAGTTAAATATAGGGCCCATTCTCTCTGGGGTTGCAGCTTTAGTGGGGGGTACACAGTTTAGTTCCTGACACAGGAAGTGACACATCAGGGCAGGCAATGGCGGTGGTGTGGTATAATTGAGTTCCTGGTTCAGAAGTGACAGCCGTACACACGGGGTTTCTAGAATTTGGTGGCAGCAATGATACCAGAAGTGGTTTTCTCATGGGAACAGTTCCTGACCCATGCACTGGGCACTGTTCCTGTCTTGAGAAGTTCCTCTAGCTTTCACCGCCCCCCACCCCCAATCCTGTGAGCCACCCATGATCTTTTTAAGATTCCTTTTCTGTTTAATCAAGCTTGGACAGCTCCTGTTGATTGCAACCCAGCCTCCTGAGAAAGGATTGGAGAAGCACTTCACTATATTGAATGTGCTTCATGTGGGGAAAGTAGAAATTTTTACTTCTACCATATCCAGTAACTGCACTAGATTTGCCTTTCTAGTATGTAGGCACCTCAAAAATTGCACAAATCTCACAAATGTATGAGGTCACTTTTTTCAGCTATTGAACATCACATGCATAGAATTGTGATGCTTGAAAGAGAGCAAATGGGGCAAACCCTACTATCACCCTGCCTTTCTGCTGGAAGTACTTGCTGAATTGTAGCACAGTGAGGTAGAAACCAAGCATAGGGGTCTTGCTGAGTTGAGGACATAGTTGGGGAGACTTCAAGGCAGAGTATCAGAGAGGAGGGAGTATAGCAACAGAAATGTTTCTGGGATCCTTTTGGATCTGTTGCTGAATACCAGGTTTCATATGTAGGGTAAAACCTCACAATGCTAGGCAAAGAACTACTAGGGAGCTATGAGCTTATTGGTTCTCAAGGTTCACACAGATGTTTGAGTTTCAACCGACCAAGGTGAAGAGACCTCGTTGACTTCAGTGGAAGCCCCATAAGAGATAAATTAACCCTGGTGTAGAGGTTACTCTAGACATCCCCCAGCAAGCCTTAGACACAAGCCTCAAGCCCGGCATGGTGACTCACGCCTGCAATCCTACACTGTGGGAGACCCAGGCGAGTGGATTGCCTGAGCTCAGGAGTTTGAGACCAGCTTGAGCAAGAGTGGCAAGACCCATCTCTACTAAAAATAGAAAAACTAGCTGGGTGCCTACAGTCCCTGCTCTGGGGGAGGCTGTAGCAAGAGGATTGCTCAAACCCAAGAGTTTGAGGTTGCTGTGAGCTACAATGACACTACAGCATTCTACCCAGGGCAATAGAGTGAGACTCTGTCAAAAGAAAGAAAGAAGGAGAGAAAGAAAGAGAGAAGGGCTTAACTGCAACTTGGACTTTACCTAACAAACACAAACAATGTAAACTGATTGTATGTACCCTTATATTAATCTGAAAAATATATAAGAGCTAAAACCATAATATCTAAGAGAGAGAGAGAAAGAAAGAAACAAAGAAAGGAATCTCAAAAAGAACAAGTTGGCTTGGCGCCTGTGGCTCAAGTGGCTAAGACACCAGCCACATACACCTAAGGTGGCGGGTTTGAATCCAGCCCGGACTACCAAACAACAATGACGGCTGCAACCAAAAAATAGCTGGGCGTTGTGGCGGGAGGCTGAGGCAGGAGACTCGCTTGAGCCTAGGAGTTGGAGGTTGCTGTGAGCTGTGATGCCACAGCACTCTACCCAGGGGAACAGCTTGAGGCTCCGTCTCAAAAAAAAAAAAAAAAAAAAGAACAAGTCTATCCATCACTGCCAGCCCAAACAAATTTCATCATTTCTTAAAGGACAAGAATAAAATACAGACGTTTAACAACATAAAATTTAGCATGTTAAAATTACTAGACATTTGAATAAGTGGGGAAGTATAACCCTAAATCAGGAGAAAAATCAGTCAATAGAAACAAACCCAAACAGGATAGAGGTAATGGAATTAGCAGGCAAGGACTTAAAAGGAATTTAAAATATTCACAAAGATTTAAAGAAAACATGAACATGGTAAGGAGGAAAATGGAAGATATAAAAAAAGAACCAAATATAACTCCTAGAGCTAAAAATGCAGCACCTAAAACAAACAACCCATGAGCACACTGGACATTGTAAAAAGACATATCTGTGATGTTGAAGACATAGCAATAAAAATTGCCCATACTAAAGGAAAGAAAGAAAAAAAAAACAGAAACAGAGCCTCAATCACCTGTAGACATCAAAGGATTTAACATACACATGTTAAATGTATGTAGTTGGAGTCTCAGAAAAGAACTGACCATAATGATTTGAAGACATAATGGCCAAAAATCTTCTAAGTTTAGTGAAAACTGTAGGCATGCAGATCCAAGAAGTTCAACAAACTCAAAGCAGGATAAACACAAAATTAACCATAGCAAGCAGGGTGCTCAAAACCAGTAATGAATAGAAAAAATTACAAGTGGAAAAGCAAAAAAGACACACTCTATACAGGGGACCAAAGATAGAAATAATTACAGACTTCTTCAGAAACAATACAAATGAGAACTTAATGGATTAGCATGGAAAGTGATGAATAAAAAAAGGGAAAGCATTGTCAACCTAGAATTCTACATTCAGCAAAAAAATCTTTCACTATTGAAGGTAAAATAAATGTTTTTTTTTTTCAGACAAAAAAAGACTTAAAGAGCTTTTTTAAACCAGAATATCAGCACTACAAGAAATATTAAAGGATATTCTTGAGGCAGAAGGAACCCAATACCAAATGGAAGCTTGGATCTATAGAAGTGAAGACCACCAGAAATAGGAAATGTAAGGGTAAACATTTCTCATTTTCAAATTTTCTTTAAAAAATAATGGACCATCTAAAGCAATATCTTGCATGGTTTATAACATATGTGGAATAAAATCTATAACAATAATAACACAAGGGAAAAACAGAAATATATAATATCCTTACATATCTTGTAAAATCCTTACGTTATGCATTAACTGGTATAGTATTAAGTGAGGTCTTAGTCCATTCCTGCTGTTATAGAATAGTACTTTAGACTTTGTCATTTATAAATAAAAGAAATGCATTTCTCATAATTCTAGAGACTGGAAAGTCCAAGATCAAGATGTTGGCTGATGAGAGCTCTCTTTCTAACTCCAAGAAGATGCCTTGCTGCTTCATCCTCCAGAGGGGAAGAAACAAGTGTTATGTCTTCACATGGTGAAAGGGAGAAAAAAAAAAGATGGAAACACTCTCTTGAGCCCTTTTATAAGAGTACTAACCATCCTTGAGGTCTCTGCCCTCCCAAGTCACCTTCCAAAGTTCCTACCTCTTATTGCTATCACCTTGGGGTTAACATGAATTTTGAAGGGATACACACACTCAAACTATAGCAAAGGTAGGCTAGGAAAAATTAATGACACGTATTGTAATACCTATAAATAGAAAGAAACCCCAAAGATATAGCCAATAAGCCAATAGTAAACATAAAATGAAATACAAAAAAAAAAAAAAAAGGCAGAGGTAGCCAAGACCATTTATTCAATGGGGAAAGAGTAGTCTCCCCAATAAATCATGCTAAGACAACTAGATATCCACATGCAGAAGAATAAATTTGGATTCTACCTCACAACATACATGAAAAATAACTCAAAGTGTATCAACAACATAAATATAAGAGCTGAGGACATTTGCACTCAAGTATTTATAGCAGCTCAGTTCACAAAGATATGAAAACAACCCAGGTTCCCACACACCCACAAATGGATTAATAAACTGTGGTGTATGTATACCATGGAATAGTATCCAGCCATAAAGAAAGATGGAGCATGTAGTTATTCATCGGCTAGTTTCATATTAATATTGAGTACATTGGATGCTTGCTTTTCCATTCTTGTGATACTTAGAAATATGTTAAAAGATAATGAAATATATAACATCCTTACATATCTTGTGAAATCCTTACATTATGCATTAAGTGGTATAGTATTAAGTGAGGTCTTAGTCTATTCCTGCTGTTATAGAAGAGTACTCTAGCCCAGTTCAATATTAATATGAATAACTACATACTCACATGAGAGAAAAACACATTTAAATTCAAGAAGGGAGTGGGGGAGAAAAAAGGGAGTATGGTAAGCTGTCACCTATCAGGTACAACATAGGGGTATATGGCACACCTCCTGGGTGAAGGGCTTAACTGCAACTTGGACTTTACCTAACAAACACAAACAATGTAAACTGTATGTACCCTTATATTAATCTGAAAAATATATAAGCGCTAAAACTATAGTATCTTAGGAGACAACATAGGGATAAATCTTCATGATCTTGATTTTGAAATATGTAGTTTCTTAGATAAGACATCAAAGGCATAAGTAACAAAAATAAAAGACAAAACTGGGCTTCATCAAAATGAAAAATACACACTTCTGCATCAAAGGACATCATCAGGAAAGCAAAAAAGCAACATACTGAAAGGGAGAAAATACTTATAAATCATATATCTGATAAGGGTCTAAAATTTAGAATATGTTAAAAATAAAGCTTTAACTATTCAACAATAAAAAGACAAATACCTCAATTTTTTAAATGAGCAAAGAAGTTGAATAGACTTTTCTCTAAACACAATATACAAATAAGAAACGAGCATATGAAGAGATGTTCATCATCCTTAGTCATTAGGTAAATGCAAATAAAAACTATAATGAGATAACACTTTACTCTCACAAGGATGACAATAACTAGCGGTGGGGGAAGGACAATAATGAATGTTAGTGAAACTGGAACTTTCAGCCTCTGTGGACAACAGTCTGAAAAGCTTAATCATAGGATTACTATATGACCTAACAATTCAATGTTAGGTATGTATTCAAAAGAATTGAAAACAGAGACTCAAACAAATACATGTGCATACTATGTTCATGGAAACACTACTCACCCAAATATTCATCAGCAGATAAGTGGATGAACCAATTGTGATGTTTTCATACAATGAAATATTATTCAACCATAAAAAGTAATGAAGTACTGATACATGTTACAATGTGGACAAACCTTGAAAATACTATGCTAAATGAAAGCAGCCAGACACAAAAGGTCACATGTGGTATGTTTCCATTTAGACAAAATATCCAGAACAAGTAAATCCATAGAGATAGAATACAGATTGCTGGTTGCTATGGGCTGGGGATAGCAAGGTAGGAGGGAAAATGGGGAGCAACTGCTTTAATGAGGATTCCTTTGGGGGTGGTAAAAATGTTTTGAAACTAAATAGAGGTGGTGGTTATATAATATTGAGTGTACTGAATGCCACTGAATTATTCACTTTAACATGTTTAATTTGATGTTATTGTGAAATCACCTCAATTTTCAAAAACACACATCACCAACCAAAAAAAAAACTTTCAGGCAAAGTGACTCACACCTGTAATCCTAGCACCGTAGGAGGCTAAAGTAGGAGGATTGCTTTAGGTCAGGAGTTCCAGACCAGCCTGAGCAGGAGTGAGACTCCTTCTCTACTAAAAGAAAAAATTAGCTAGGTATAGTAGCACACATCTGTAGTCCCAGCTACTCAGGAGGATGAGGCAAGAGGATCACTTGAACACAGGAGTTTGAGATTGCTGTGAGCTAAGCAGAAGCTGTGGTATTCTAGTCCAGGCAACAGAAAAAAGGAAAAAAAATTAGAAAGAAAGAAGAATAAAGAACAACTGGGACAAATAGAAAATAAATAGCAGGATGATAGACTTAAACCCAACCATATTGATATTAATAATTATATCATATAAAATAATATCTAGAGAGGGTAGTGGGCCAGTGGCCCTATTCTCCAGGAAAAGGGAGGGGGATGATAACTTTTGTGTTTGAGGACTTATAGGACAAGCTGTTTGGCCTCTGAATGAATGCTGGGGAAGGAGGAAGAAGATGATTATGGGTTCCTAAGAGGTGGTGGTCTGACCTACTCTGAGATAGTAGCAGCATCGGGGGCATGAATGCCCTATTTACCATCACATTCCAACCCAGGGCACAGACTTGAACCTCCTCTCAGCTTTTGTTCAGCCCAGTGCTCCTCTCCTGAAACCACCCTCATCTTTCATACACTCTAGGGAGCCAGGGGATCCTGTACCAGGAAGGGGACAGGGTTCTGGATGTAGGCAGAGATGTCTCTGCATGCCAGAGATGTGTGCAGCTGAGCAGCTATAGAGCTATGGCCTGAATGGAGCATTCTTGAGACCTTCAGGTAAAGGTGGGAATTTCCAGATGCTCGCCTTCAACCCCTTTGCAACAGTTTAGCCCAACATGTTATGAAAATGCTGAAATAATTTTATGCTGATTGCTAAACACTCCCTGCTCTGAACTCCTTGAGTGCCCCAATCACTTTCCCTGGTTCCTGGTCTGACCCCCTGACTTGCTATCGAAAGGGTTAATGTCTGGCTGATCAGAAGGCAATCAGGACCCTGTTCTGACTGAGGCAGTTTTGGGGTGCAGATTAGGAAAGTGGGAGCCTTCTCAGACTTCTGAGTAGAATAGACATAACTAGAGGACTCCAGGCAAATTCATTTAAATAACGTACGGTTAATAAGTTTCTCCTGAGGTCTGTATTCCAGCAATGTGGGCAGGACAGGAGAAGGTGTCCCTCTGGGGCAGGACACTGTACCACCTTCACATTCATCATCTTCACATCCCTCTCTCCTGCCACTCAAAGCGGGGGGCAAATCCCTAAGACTGTTGATAGTCTGTAAGGGAGACACTTTCCTCACCACCCGTCCATTCATCCATGGGTCCAACAAACCAGTATTATTAAGCTATGGTTATGTACTTGACTCTGTGAGAAGTGTTAAGATGAGCACAGAGAGGCTCAGAAATGGTCCCCTTCACAAGGCATGGTGAGGGTACAGTCCATTTGCCAACTCAAGCCTTCTCTGTGTCAGGGATTGATCTGTGTCTCACAATAGAGGTAAGGCCAGCCAGGATTCATCTTGGTGAGAATTATGTCAGTATCAAAGCAGTGTTTGGTGTCTGAATGTGTCACTTGAGGCTGAGGACTAGCAGGCATTGCTCCTGTGGGTTCCTCAGCAGAGTAATTGCACTCCCTCTTGGGGCTGTCCCTCCACACAGCTAATATAGGTTGGAGGCTCAGGCAGGCAGTGCCCTCTAAAAGTCTATGTCCCGGGGCTCCTCTGTGACCACAAACCTACCCTCAGCACCCACTACAGGCTTCCTGGGGTTGTGACTTCCAGCCCAGACCAGCCTCCTCACAGGGGCTCAAGGAGCTGGTTCTAGGTAGGGCAAAATATGAGACTCCAAGAACCTGTGGTCAGGGAGGTGACGCTTTGTGAATGACAACATCTAACACTGCACCTAGCACGTTGCCAAGCTGTTCGTGCCTTCTGTGATTTGACCTCCTTTGCTCCACCTTGAGGGTGACAGGACTCCTCATTAACATACTGATTTTGCAGATGCAGTTTTGTGTCTCTGTCCAGGAGAATTCAGGCAAATAGTGAGCACGTACCCGGATTGCCTCGCCTTTGAGTGACATCAGTACTGGGGTCTGAGCCTGTGATGTCAAGTCCAGGGCGCTTCTTGTGACACAAAGCTGCTGCCCACGGGACATCTGAGCTGGTCCCTGCTCTCAGGAAGGGGAAGAAAGGAGTCTTGCCTCAGAAGAAACAAACCAGAACATAACAAGTATTGCAGGGATGTGGAAAAAAATGGAACCCTTGTGCATTGCTGGTGAAATTGCAAAACAGCGTAGTTGTTGTGGAAAACAGCATGGAGGTTCCTCAAAACACGGAACACAGAACTGCCACAGGCTCCAGCAATTCCACTTCTGGCTGTATAGCCCCAGAATGGCAAGCAGGGACTAGCACAGATACTTGAACGTTCATATTCATAGCAACGTTACTCACAGTAGCCAAGGGGTAGCAGCAGCCTACATGTCTATGGAGACTGTCTACAGATAGACGAATACACAAAGTTTGGTGTATATATTTACCCTGAAAAAGGAAGAAAAGTCGGAGACATGCTACAACATGGTAACTTTGAAGATGTCATGGTAAGTGGAATAAGGCGATCAAAAAAGGGTAAATATTATATGACTTTACTTACAAGGTGCCTAGAGTAGTCAAATTCACAGAGAAAGAAAGAGTGGTGGTCGCCAGCACCTGTGAGGAGCTGTGCAGTTAGTATTTCATGAGCACAAAGTTTTAGTTTGGGAAAAGAAAAGTTCTGGAGATGGATGGTGATGACGGTTGTTAAAACCATGTGAATGTTCTTAAATGCCACGGAAGTATGCACTTAAAAATGATTAAATGACAAAATTTGTCGTGTATATTTTACCACAATAAAACAAATAGAAAAAAGAGAAGAGTTTGCTTTCATTTATTGTTTGTTTTTGAGACAAGGTCTTGCTCTATATCCTGGGCTGGAGTACAGTGATGTCATCATAGCTGACTGTGACCTCAGACGTAAGAGCTCAAGCTATCCTCCCGCCTCAATCTCCCCCACGGGTGGGATTACAGGTGTGCACCACCATGCCCAGCTGATTTTTCTATTTTTAATAGAGATGGGGTCTTGCACTTGCTCAGGCTGGTCTCAAACGCCTGAGCTCAGGCAATCCTCTTGCCTTGGCCTCCCAAAGTGCTAGGATTACAGGAGTGAGCCACTGTTCCTGGTCAGATTTTACTTCTAAAGTGGGATTTCCAGCTTGTCTAAAAAAGCAGCTGTTATAACCCCCAATTCACATTTTATAAGGCAGCAAGGCCTGGACTTGGGTAATGTTTGCCTCTTTAGACAGGAATGGAACTGAAGGGCTTTCTTTCTGGAGAAAATGCCACTGGAAACCATTAGCTATGTAACCTTGAAGGAAATAGCTCTCGGGGAGAACTTGACTGCTTTGAAGTAACCCACCTGGCTGGAGATGTTTTAGAAAGAGAAATTAAGTTGTGAATAAGGTGAATTATTTTGGGAGAAATGTTTCTTGCCCCGCTATGGGTATTAGTTTTCTCTAGCCCCAACCAAAGGGTGCTTGGCCACTGGGAGTGGAGTCCTTGGACTGAGACTGCATGTGATCCCTCCTTCCTCAACTGCAGCTGCAGCAGAGACAAAGCTGTTGAGGCGCTGCAGGTGTTCTCTCCAGGTATCTCCTGTTACTTTTAGACCAAATGCCCTCTCTTGCTCTTGTTTTCTCTCCTGAGCTTGCACTCAGGGGAGCAGGGTGCCTGTTCCTGCTTCCCCCCACCACCACCTGAGTCAGGCTGTCCTGCTCACATCTTCCCCCACTCCTGACACCTCATATCATGTCTAGTAGCTCATCTGTGCAGAATTTCCATCTGACATTTGGTGTCTAGCCAGGCTCTCCTTTCCCCACCACTGCCAGGTTGATCTTCCTGAACCCAAGTTTGGCTAAGTTACAACGCTGCTCAGAGCCTTTGATGGGCTCTTTTGCCTGATGCTCCAAGTCCAGGAGGACATTTCCAACTTTCCCGGTCTCACTGCAATACAAACCCCCTTGTCCTCTGCACCCAGAACTACCTCTTTCCACCATTGTCTCCTTGACTGCAGTGTCTTCCCTGTCTAGAAATTCTTTCTTTTCTGCCATGCCAATGATCTATCCCTGAATGCCCATCTGTCCTCCTCCCTGCCTGCTTGACCCCAGGAGGACCACTTCCTCAGCTAAAGCCTGCCTCTACTCCACCTGTGTCATTTCCTGCTTCTTATCCTATCCCATTTTGAGTGCCAGGTACCTTTCTACATTTCTAAACAAGGCCCTCCCTGGAAACCCAAGGCATTGCTTACAATTAGGTCTCTAGAAAGACTTGATTGATTCTTCTGTATTTGGCTAAATTCTCCTTAATGAACACTACCAACTTTCTACTTTTTCTAAGTGACTTGCCTCCAAGTTAAGGCACTATGTCGATGTGCCAGGAAACCTCATTTTCTTGTGTGAGTTTTGGCTCATAAATTGACTTATGTCCTTTTATTCAACTCCACCCACCTCCTTCCACATTGTTCTATAGTCACTGATGTCTCAACCTACCCACTATTCAGTTTCACTGTCTGCAGGGCACTACATTATGAAAGAGCAAAAGAAGCTGGGAAGAGAGGGTTAGGGGTGGGATCCCTTCATTCTTAGCCTTCTTGAAATCATGGATTCCTAACACACCACAGGTAATGCAATCACCTGCCATGGGTTCCTCTCCCTGTTCTGTTGTGGGCTTGAGGGGAAGATCTGGTATCTGTTTTGTCCTCCATCTTATTTCTGGTGTCTACACAGTGCCTGTCACATAGGAGGTGTTCAACAGACACTTCTTGAAAAATAGAAAAGGGGATGCCTTGTTCTTATACATTTAATATTTAGCATCCCTCAAAGAATCACTATTCCTCTGAATTCCCTCACCCATTTCCTGGGCCCTACAAGTTGCTGTGCCTGTGCTCTGAGCTCGGGAGGCCCCTTCCCTCACTCAGTCTGTCATCTCAGAGCATCTGGGGGTCCACCCTTGCTGCTGCTTCATTCTTGGCCAGGGATGGGGAGCCCACACTCAGACAGGTCTGACCTCACACTTGCTTACAAATCTCATGTGGAATGAAGAATGTTTGCTTCAGGGCCTGGACTCCAAGTTGGCAGATACATTTCACCAACCAAGCACCCTTTCCTTTCCTTCCTCTGTCAGTGCTGGGGATTCTGTGCTTCCCTGGGGACAATACAGGTGAGGGCCCTGGAAAAGAGGTCTTCAAGTTCATGTGACCTCTAAAGACTCTTCCTGTGCCCATAAAGACAAAATTACCAATTTGGAAATGTCTCCTTCCCCAAGGCCCTATGGAGGGGCTTCTGGGCTGCTGGCAATGTTCTATCTCTTGACCTTGGTGGTGTTTATGGAATATTTGCCTCATAATAATTCATTAAGCCATACATTTACATTCTATCCACTTTTCTGATTGTGTATTATATTTCACAATAAAAAAAGGCAAAAAAGAGGAAGTCCTTCTCCCACCCCCAATGCACATTTAAGGAGCACCTATCTGCACCCAGCCTCTGCTTGGGAAGGAGACTCTTATCCTCACTTTCCTGGAGAAAGCATAAATACTGAAACAACAAAGGACATGGAACCTATCTCTGAGTTGTCTCTGCAAAACAGGCTATGCGGTCATTATTTTGAGGAGTCCAGAGGTCACGGAGATGATTTAAGGTGGGGCTTAAACTAGACCTGAAAATAGGAGTGGGATTTACTTAGTAAGTGGAGGAAGCAGAGCAGTGCATTTTAGCCAAGAGAACAGTGTGAGCCAAAGCCATTAATTCTGGTTTGGCGAGGCCCACCTGCGTCCCCAGCCCCAAGTGCAGGCAGTGGGGAGGTCACTTACAGTGCTAGCCTGCCTTGGGGAATGGAGACATCTCAGCCCTTGTGCAAGAGCAGATGTGTGGATTTCCCATCTTTTGGTTTGTTTTGTTGCTTTGCTCAAGCCACAGGTCCACATGGGCTCGTAACTCCCATCCCAGACAGACTGGAAGTCACATCTGCCAGACACACTACACAGGCACGCGCATTCCTGCAGAGGCACTTGCTCAATCCCCGACCACCCTGCCCCACCCTGCCACTGGCTTCAAGCCCAGCACTGATGAGCTGTTTAGAAGTGGAGGTGCAGGGAGGGAACATGAGGACTGCAGATTCAGGGACAGGGATGTATGACAGACTGTGAGGTGACCCCATCTCACCCCCAGCCCAGAGCTCCTGGGTTGGGGAACTTCTCCCACCATCACCAAGGATATGGTGGACACTTGAGACTGGGCAAAAATGCTATGAAGTGCTGGGGTGGGGTGCTCCCTAAGCTCCAGGCAGGGCTGCTAAGTTTAATACAAAGAGGCAAGACTAGGATATATTTCCAGTGAAGCGAGTAGAAATTGAATCACTTGTAGGTTCTCTGACAGTGATGAGGAATGAGGCCTATGAGGATGACAATAATAATAGTGGTAATAGTGATGATGGTAGCAATAATGACAACCAGGCACAAAAATGAACTATGGGCCTGGCATTGTACTAAACATTCACTTCTCTCATTTCATCCTCACAATAATCCTAAGATATGAGTGCTATTATGATTTCCATTATATAGATGAGGAAACTGAGGCTTTAAGGGGTGTATTCCTTTGTCAAAGTCAGGCAAATGCTGAGTGCAGGAGTAGGATGGGACTTCCGGCAGTCTGACTGGACAGCCCACACTCCGGAGGCTGGCAATGCCCACTGAGGCCCTGTCTGGGCATGTGGAGGTCGTCCTCCCTTGTGGGCCTGAGCACAGCAGCCCCTGTGGTGAGTATGGCTGCCTAAAAGGATGTCTGGTAGATTTTGCCTGTTCTGGGAAACCAGAACAAGCAAATAGTTTAATAGGAAACTATTAAACAACCTTTGGAGCTGGCCTCACGTGTGACTCACATGCAGGGAAAGGAGGCTCTGATCTGCCAACATGACAGCTGTATTTTTCATTTGTAAATTAACAAATTGGCTGCCGGGGTCCACACACATATCTGTTAAGATGAGCCCATCCCAGAGCTGAAGCCCACTATGTGCCAACTTAATTGAGATTCTGAGTGTACAAGGACAGCCCCAGCCATTGCCCAGCTGCCAAGGAAATCCCTCTTGGCCTCCTCGTGGCAGACTTGGCCAGCCTTCCCCAGTGACAGCCTGGCTCTTTGGATTCAAGCTGCCTGGTCAGTCTGCGAGGGTCGTCTATACAGAGAGGGAAGCAACAGTGCCAGGTTCCAGCATGCTGCGTTCCAAGTTCCACATTCTGCATACAGACTCCCGGCGCCAGAGCAAGGCAGGCCCTTGGCAGGGGACAGAGAAGTGTTCATCTGGTATGTTAATTCCTCTACACACACAACCTGCAGCTTTCTGGATCTTTCTTTCCTTCCTTCCTTCCTTCCTTCCTTCCTTCCTTCCTTCCTTCCTTCTTTCCTTCCTTATTTCTTTCTTTCTTTCTCTTCCTTCTTCTCTCCCTTCCTTCCTTCCTTCCTTTCTTTTTTGGCAGGGTGTTACTCTGTTGCCCCAGGTCAGAGTACCATGGCATTAGCCTAGTTCACAGCAATCTCAAACACCTGGGGTCCCCTCAGCCTCCCAAGTAGCTGGGACTACAAGTGCCTACCACAATGCCTAGCTAATTTTCTATTTTTAGTAGAAACAGGGTCTCGCTATTGTCCAGGCTGGTCTCGGATTCCTGAGCTCAAAGGGAGCCTTCCAAAGGGAGCTTACCAAAGTGCTAGGATTATAGGTGTGAGCCACTGTGCCTGGCCACTTTTTCTACTTTCATGGACAGTGGCTGGTGACCAGCATGACTACTCAGAAGCTTTTTTTTTTTTTTGCAGTTTTTGGCGGGGGCTGGGTTGAACCTGCCACCTCCGGTATATGGGGCCGGCGCCTTTGAGCCACAGGTGCTGCCCTAGTCAGTAGCCTTTTTAAAAAAATCATTAATTCATTTGTTTTATTTAGGAGTAAAGAATGTTTTGCTCTCTTTACAAAACAGCAGTTTTTAAAAGTGTACATCCTTAAATAACGGGGAGTAGATGAACTAAACAATTTTCTTTTTAACTTCTAATGAGTTTGTAAGGTTGAACCCAAGGGCTTGGCCTTTGCCACAAACACTAGGTTATTATACCATCAAGCTCATTCAGTGGTACGTCTTTCTGGGGCATCCATTTTTGTTGTTGCTAAGACAGAGTCTCACTCTGTTGCCCTGGGTAGAGTGCTGTGGTGTCATCACAACTCACAGCAACCTCAAACTCTTGGGTTTGAGCCATCCTCTTGCCTCAGCCTCCTGAGTAGCTGGGGACTACAGGTGTCTGCCACAATGCTCAGCTAATTTTTCTATTTTTTGTAGAGGTGGGGTCTTGCTCTTGCTCAGGCTGGTCTTGAACTATTGAGCTCAAGGGATCCTCTCCTGCCTGGGCCTCCCAAAGTGCTAGGGGTACAGATATGAACTGCCATGCCTGGCCTTGGGACATCCTGTGTGTGGGTATGTGTGTACATGTGTGAAAACACATAAAGTGAAATCTACCCTCTTAAATTTTTAAGTGTATCATGCAGTATTATTAATTACATGTATATTATTGTACAACAGATCTCTAGACCTTTTATCTTGCATGATTGAAATGTGTACCCACTGGAGAACAACTTCTGTTCCCCCCACCCCCATTCCCTGGCAACCATCATTCTATTTTCTGCTTCTCAGTTTGAGTACTTTAGATAACCCACATAAGTGGAATTATGCAGTATTTATTCTTCTGCGATTGGCTTATTTCACTTAGAATAATGGCCTCAAGATACATCTATGATGCAACACGTGACAGGATTTCCTTCCTTTTTAAGGCTGAATAATATTCCATTGTATGTATACAACACATTTTCTTTATCTATTCATCAATGAACATTAGGTTGGTTCTACCTCTTACCTACTGTTTATAATCCTACAATTAATGATATGAAAATATCTCTTTGAAATTCTGTTTTCAATTCTTTATGATAAATGTTTAGAAGTGGGATTGCTGGATCCTATAATAATTCTATTTTTGATTTTTTGAGGAACCTCCATTCTGTGTTCCATAGTGGCCGTCTGTTACATTCCCACTCACAGTGCACAGAGGTTCCAGTTGCTGCACATCTTTGTCAACACTTATTTCCTTTTTCTTTTCTTGTTCCTAACCATCCTAACAGGTGTGAGGAGATACCTCATTACGCCTTTGTTTGCATTTCCTTGATGATTAGCGATGTTGAGGATCTTTTCATATACCTCTCAGCCATTTGTATGACTTCTTTGGGGAAATGTCCACTCAGGTCCTTTCTCAATCAAGTGATTTGGGGTTCTTTTGTTGTCGTTATTGTTTTGTTATTTAATAGTAGGAGTTCCTTATATTTTTCAGATATGAATTCCTTATGAGTTATAGTGTTTGAAAATATTTTTTCCATTCCATTGGTTGTCTTTTCACTCCGTTGATCATTTGCTTTTGCTGAACAATTTGATGCAATCTCATTTGTCTATTTTTGCTTTTGTGGTATATTCTTTTCTATATCAAAGAAATAATCACCAAGACCAATGTTACGAAAATTTCCCCTATGTTTTTTTCTAAGAGTTTTATAGTTTCAAGCCTTATGTTTAAGTCTTTTTTTTTTTTTTTTCTGAAAAAGAGTCTCACTCTGCATCCTAGATAGAGTGCCATGGTGTTATAGCTCATAGCAATCTGAAATTCTTGGGTTCAGGCAATTCTCTTGTCTCAGCCTCCTGAGACAAAAGGTGCCCACCACAATGCCCAGCTAGTTTCTTTTTCTATGTTTAGTAGAGACAGGGTCTCACTCTTGCTTAGGCTGGTCTCAAACTTCTGAGCTCAGAGGATCCACCTGCCTTGGCCTCCCAAAGTGCTAGGATTATAGGAGTGAACCACCTCACCAGTGATGTTTCAATTGATTTTTGTGTAAAGAAAATGATCAAATTTCATTTCTTTGTATATGGATATCCAATTTCCTCAAAAGCATTCATTGAAGAGCCTGTCCTTTCCCTATTGTGTTGTCTTGGTATCCTTGTTGAAGATCATGTGATTGTAAATGTAAGGTTTGTTTCTGGGCTCTTCACTCTGCTTCTTTGATCTATATATGTCTGTCTGACTGCCAGTACCATACTGTTTAGATAACTCTAGCTTTGTAATATGTTTTGAAGTCAGGAAGTGTGAGACCTCTAGCTTTGTTATTTTTTTTCAAGTTTGTTTTGGCTATTTAGAGTTCTTTGTGATTCCACATGAATATTAAGTTTTTTTTCCTATTTCTGCAAAAATTACTGTTGGGATTTTGACAGGAATTATACTAAATCTATAGGTTATTTTGGTTGGTATGAACATTTTAACAATATTAGGTCTTCCAGTTTATGAAGGTGGGATGTGTTTTCATTTAATTTCTCTCAGCAATGTTTTATAGTCTTCAGTGAACAAATCTTTCATCCCCTAGTCAAGTTCACTTCTTAGTATTTTTTTATACACTATTATAAATAGGCTTGTTTTTTAAATTTCCTTTTTAAATTGTTCATTGTAAGTATGTAGAAATATAACTGACTTTTAAAGTTGATTTTATATCCTGCAACTTTGCTGAATTTATTATTATAGTTCTAACAGACTATTTTTGAGTGTGGAATCTTTATGGTTTTCTGCATGTAGGATCATGTTATCTGCAAGCAGAGATAATTTTACTTCTTTGTTTACAATTTGGAGGCCTCTTATTTATTTATTTTTCTTGTTTAATTGCTCTGCCTGGGCTATACAATACTATTTTGAATAGAAGTGTACAGAGTGGGTATCCTTACCTTTTTCCTAATCTTAGAGGAAAGGCTTTTGGTTTTTCATCATTGAGTATGATGTTAACCATGGTCTATTCATAATTTATCTTTATATAGTGAGATAATTTCCTTCTATTCTTAGTTTTTATCATGAAAGTTATTGAATTTTGTCAAATTTTTTTCCTCATTTATTGAGATAATCATGTGATTTCTATTCTTCATTATGTTAATGTGGCATATCACTCTAATTTTCATATGTTGAACGATCCTTGCATCCTAAGGATAAATCCACTTCACCATGGAATCCTTTTAATAGACCATTGAATTCAGTTTGTTAGTATTTTGTAAAGAATTTTTGTATTTATATTCATCAGGGATATTGCCCTGTAGTTTAACTTTATTTTTTTCTTACAGTGCTTTTGTCTGGCTTTAGTGCAGAGGTCACGCTGGCCTTATAGAATGAGTTTGGAAGTGTTTCCTCTTCTTCAAGTTTTTTTGGAAGAACTTGAGAAAGATTGACATTTTTCTTTAAATATTTAGTATAATTCACCAGTGAAGCCATGGTCTTGGGCTTTTCTTCATTGAGAGGTTTTTGATTCAATATCGCTATTAGTTGTAGGCCTGGCAAAATGATAATGAGTGTAGTGGGGTTGGAAATCTGGAGATCCAGGTTCAAGCCTGTGTTCTTCTAGACAGATTATGACCTTGGACAAATTGTTTTCCCTCTCTGGGGCTTAGTTTCTTCATCTGTGAAGTGAGAGGTGTACATGTGTTTTCCATGATTCTTCTCTTTAGGCTTTGACTTTCTCTTTCCCCCTCTTGTGTACTCTACAGCTGAGGGAGTGGAACTCTGAAGGCACTCCTGAAACTCACCCTAACCCAAACGTTCCAGAGAGTTTAGCTTTCCCTCCACTTCCCTTTCTGAGAGCAGCCATGTCCCTGAGTGATGTTGACGTGCAGAAGCAGATTAAGCACATGATGGCTTTCATTGAGCAGGAAGCCAATGAAAAAGCAGAGGAAATAGATGCCAAAGCTGAGGAAGAATTTAACATTGAAAAAGGACGCCTTGTGCAAACCCAGCGACTGAAGATTATGGAATATTATGAGAAGAAGGAGAAGCAGATAGAGCAGCAGAAGAAAATCCAAGTGTCCACCATGAGGAATCAGGCAAGGCTGCAAGTCCTGAGAGCCCGAAATGATCTCATCTCAAAATTGCTCAACGATGCAAAGCTGAGGCTCAGCAGGATTGTGGAGGACCCAGACATCTACCAGGGGCTGCTGGATAAACTCGTTCTCCAGGCTCTGTTCCGACTGCTGGAGCCTGTGATGGTTGTGCGCTGCAGGCCACAGGACCTCCTCCTGGTAGAGGCTGCAGTGGAAAGAGCCGTCTCTGAATACGTGATGGTTTCTCAAAAACAGGTGGAGATCCATATTGATCAAGAAGCACACCTGCCTATGAACTCAGCTGGTGGTGTGGAGGTCTACAGCATCAATCAGAAAATAAAGGTTTCCAATACTCTGGAAAGTCGACTAGATCTCTTAGCTGAGCAAAAGATGCCAGAAATACGAACAGCCTTGTTTGGAGCTAATGCCAACAGAAAGTTTTTTATATAAGCCTCTAGGATGTGAAGCTCATGTTGAACAAATAAGCCATAAAAGTCAAAGTTATTTGGGCAAAGGAAATTATTAATGTTTCCTCCTCTTTGATGCTCTCATTTTGTTCTATCTTTCATGGAATACCCTTTGAATAGCTGATGGCATTATGTAGTGTTAACTTTGGCCTAAAGCCCAAATTCATGCTCAGAAATTGAATGCTAGTTCATTCATACATACCACACCTTCTGGTCCATTCTGCAGTCTGGGATAAGGGGAGTGAAAACATCTGCTCTTTAATTTGGCCTCGGGTAAGATGTGAGTGATGGGCCTGGTTGCTCTAAGTTTCCTTTATGTGCATGGGTAGTGTGTTTTCCTTCTTTTATTGTAGCTTCATAATTCAGTACCCAAAATTATGTTATTTGCTGAGGTTTAAAGGTCTTCCTCAGATGTACAAGGGCCAACATCATGGGCACATGACCAGCTCAGTCATATAGGGCTCCATGTTCAAAAGGGTTCAACGCTCTGTAGCCACTGCCTTGGAATTCATGATTTTAACTTTGGATGTGTGTTTTTCAAGTGAAACCTGATGGAACAATGGAGCCTGTGCCAGAGGTTGGGGGCTATGACTGACTCATGCCATGGTGTTGACTCCCAAGCCTACTTCCTTGCCTAGGGTGGGTGGTTCATGGCCACCCACTAACCAGCCCCCTGGCACCCTGGATCCAGGCTTCCCCTGCCTCACCCAATGAACAGTGCTGCCCCTCTGCCTCTGGCTACGGCCTGGTACGCATGCAGGGAAGGTCATAGTGAGATGTGCTTGTTCTGTGGAGTTTCAGGCCGAGGTGTAATGGTGACCATCTCTGCTCCAGGTTATCAGCTTCATGGCACATTCAGCAAGCAACTCAGGGAGGGTAAGTCTCTTGCCCACCAGATACTGAGCACATCTTGGTGTGGAGGTATAAAAGCACTGAAAGCCTCCTGTCTGCTGGGGGCAGCCAGCTCACTAGAAGGGGGAGACGCCCAGCTGAACTGCCCTGATTCTGGCCCAGACACATTGACTGGTCTGGTGGTGGGTGGGAAGGGGAAACCCAACCATTGTCAGACTCACTGGGCCTGAGTCTCATGGAAGGACCCTTGGAAGCTTATGCAGGCCTACACTTGTTGGTCTGCAAAACATCTTTGTGCCTGGTGGAGATGCTCCCTTGGACAGCTCAGTGCAGAGGGGGCCTTCCCCCTTTGAAACTCCCAAAGTTTCCCCCAAAGCTCCCTTTTTCTGCCCAGCTTGAGGCACCTTCTGGGAGGAGCCAAGAAACACAGAGTATGTAATTTTGGTGATTTATCTACATATGGGCACTGCACAATAGAAAAATGAATAGTACGATTCATGTTAACATTTCAAAATGTTAATCTTTCTTAGGAAGGCATTAAAAAGAAAATAAACATCATGAAGAGAGTCAAGAGAGAGTCTGTGGAAGAAAGGAAAAAGCTTTATATTTTAGTGTCTTTAATGGTACTTGTAACAAAGGATCTTACATTTTCGTTTTGCACTGTGCTCCACAAAATATAAAGCTGGTTCTGCATGTGTATGTGCAATTTTAAGTCTAATCTATGCTTGGGTAGACTTTATTTATTAAAATAAGGGGTTTTTTTGAAGAAAATAAACCTCAAGAAATTCTGCTGAGGACAAAAGTCAGCCTGTGAGGTTAGAACTATGTAAGAAACAGAAATCCCACAAAACTCACACACAACATAGGGGACAGGCTGCTGACCAACAGGACATCTCCCAGGACCAAGGCGGGAACCCATAATCATCTCAGGAAAGGACTGGGATTGGGACTCAGAAAGCCATTTGAGGGCCCCTGTATGGTCACTTCCCTTTCTTTCTTTAAGGAGTGACTTTCTCTGCTATCCAGTTTAAATGGTGCAGTACTCACATGGCACAATTCCAAAGTTTACATGTTATATCATTCCAGAAACACAACTCCTCCTCTTGGAATCAATTCCACTTTCCTACAGAATCCATTTGGCCCAGCTTTGGTCAAACATCCACATGTGGTCCAGTTGGTATCTGGAGCAGTTCCCAGAGAAAGAAGGGTCCTTTTTAGCTGGACAGACTTCTCAACGGGTATCTGCTATGCCAGATATTTTGAGTTTCAAATTCATTCAGTGAACATTTCCTAAATGCCAGTGATGAGCCAGGTCTTGTGTTGGATGCTGGGCTGCAAAGAAGAACATGATCTGGTCCTGTCCTTTAACTAAGGTGGCAAGGAGACAGTGTGGCAAGTGCCAGCCCAGTGCTGGGGTGAGATCCTATGGGGAGACACTGACCAGAGGGGAGGGTCACAGGAGGCTTCTTGGGTGTTAGCAGTTATCTGGGGAAAACACTCCAGGTAAAGTGTGGGAGCATGTGCAGAGGCCCTGAGGTAAGCAATACTGCAGGTGTGCTGGTAGGGCCTGAGGGGAGAGAAGAAGGGGCAAACTGGGAAAGACGGCCATGGCCTCATTTGGGATGCTCCATGTCCTGCTCTAGAGTTTTGGTTTAATTCTGGGGGTGACAAGAAGGTCAGTGAAGGACTTTCCATCAGAGTGAAGAAACAATGGAAGCTGGACTTTTAAAAAGATTATTCTAGTGTTGATGTGTATGGGAAAACATACTAGAGGAGGGGAGAGACTGAAATTAGAACACTTGGGGGGGGGTGTCATTTATCAGCCTTAGGGAGAGATGGTAAGTAACCTACCCAGCTCCTTTGAGAGCCAAGTGAAATTCATGATATACAGGCCTGGGGAGATTAGAATCAATGACTTATGTTCCATCCACCCCCTTCACCTCCACCCCTCCCCCACAACATTTTTTCACTTGTCCAGGGCTTGAGGCTTTATTATAGTTTCATGTTACCTTAGGTTTTTTTCTTCTAAGGATCCCCCTATCCTCAGAGCCTCCCCCCTTCTCTCCTCACCACCATTCCAGGCCCAGCCATGCACCCTCTTCCTGACTGACCAAGGCCCCACTTCCTGCTGTAACCCAGGAATAAATGGACCCCCTTGACCCACTGAGCCAGCCTCATCTGCTAGCTGCCCTCCACATTAATTCATCTCCCCCAAAAAGGCCAGTCAGGAAGATTTTATGAAAGTTTTGTGGAAGTGGAGGAGAACTTTGCGTGGTACCCAGGGAGCAAACTTCTTCCTATATCCCATTTGAAGATTCTTATTTACAACCAGTGGGTCATATTGAAAGAAAACGAATTTATAAACATCTCTTATGTTCTCCCAACTTTTCTATCTCTGGAAGCTGCCACACACTACCTTTCTCGTCAGCCTTCTTCTCAGCCTCCCAACCCTGTGGATTCCCATCTATTCCCTCACCACATCTGTCTGCTCAGTAAAACAAAACCGGCTCCTAATTGAGCCCTGACTTCCCACAGTCCCGCTGTAAGGATTGCATCTCTCAGCAAGGACTTTCACGCTCCGCCTTTATTTACTGTCAGCTCCTTTATCTACCTGTCTCATCTTTTTAGACCCAGCTCCTCATGGGCAGGGACTGTCTTTACCCTTCTTGGCATCCCCTGCTGCCTTATTTTAGTGCCTGATGGTGGGTGCGCATGTCACAGCTTCTGAGTACGTATTGATGGCTGTTACATTCTGTCAGGCCTGGCTCTGGTTTCCAGATGGAGGACTCCAGAGTTTTTCTCCTATCCCGCCAGTAGATGAGGTTATAGAAAAGTGCGAGCATATGAGACAGGGGTCGACTTTGTATTCCAGAGATCCTTCCAGATAAGAAAATCCTTCTCTACCATCCCGGGCAAAGGCTGCAGGATGGGAAGAGCCCAAACTCCAGGCAGGACATGCCCCTGCCTCTCCTCTGTCCAGTGGTTGGTCACCTACCCGTTGTCCCTGAGGGTTTATGCATCCCCTGCCTCCCTGGGAATCAAACAGAAGGACTTTGGCTTTGGGACCTGTGTGTCAGGGCGGGGCCTGCGGAGGGGCTGAGCCTGGTCTGTGTCCTCCACAGGGCCTTAGCTGTGGTAGGGGCACATCTTAGTCTTCCCCTCTAAGTATCCCCCCTCCCGCTAGACTTGACCTCTGGGGAGGCTGCTTGTCACTATTCTGTTGAGTTCTGACAGCTGCCCCCCTGTAGGGGTCTTTGCTTTAAAAAGGCTTGCACTGGGCGCTTTCTGTGAGTTGCCTGGTACAAACTTACTGCATTCTTTGTTAGCATTAACCTCCTCCCCCCAGGAGCATGTTCCTTGTGTAAGCTCCTTGGTCCCAGGAGCCAAAGGAGCAAACTGTTACAAAGGCAGGCAGGCAGTCCTTCCCCACATCTCTCTCCTCATTAACACTCCCCAGAGGTGCCAGGGAAGCTGTCGGCTGCTGCTGCAGAGGCTTTGCCTGGGTAGGGGGAGCTGCCAGGAGGAAGGCAGCAGGAGTGACTGACTTGCTGGAGAAGAGCATAGATGATGTAGCTCTTCTTTAAAAAAAAAAAAAAAACGTTCTTTTTTTTTGAGATAGAGTCTTACTCTGCCACCCTGGGTATAGTGCTGTGGCGTCATAGCTCACAGCAACCTCAAACTCATGGGCTCCGGTGACCCTCTTTCCTCAGCCTTCAGAGTAGCTGGGACTACAGGCATGTACCACAATGCCCAGCTAGTTCCTTTTTTTTTTTTTTTTCTACTTTTAGTGGAGATCAGTCTCCACTAAGAAGCTGTCAGGCTGTTCTTGAACTTGAACTTGTGAGCTCAAGTAGTCCACTCACCTTCGCCTTCCAAAGTGCTAGGACTACAGATGCGAGCCACCATGCCTGGCTCCTGAGTTGACTGGAGAGCCAGATGCTTTGACCATGAACCTCAGAGAAAGCAGAGAGACCAGACTAGTAGAACAGAAAGAGTTGCAGAGCTTCCTTTCTGACCCTGAGGTCTTGGATACCCAGAAGAGGGTCAACAGATCACTCTGGGCCCAAACACACCCCGCTTCCCCAATACACACCCCTCTGGAGAGCACCTGCAGCCCTTGCTGGGATCTCCAAGGACATTACTCAAGTCTTTCCCCCCTTCCTATGCTTTCCTTGGTGTACACCTGTACTCTTTCCAATTCATGATCTTATCTCTAAAGTCCCACTTGACGTTGCTGGGAAAGAACCTTATGGTTATTATGGTATTCTATGGGTTCCACCCCAAGAATACTAATGAATGTGCTACCTACAGAAATCCTCATCCATGTCTCCCACTTCCCTATCTCTTTACTAGGGACCTATACCTGCCAGCAGGATTGGTAAACCTGGACTTAGCTCCCCTGTTCGACTTTTTGTGCCATTACTACACTAGTGGAGTCTTTTGGTTCTCTTTTAGCTCTGGACTGCTCAAGTCCTATCTCTTCCTGCCTCTTTCTACTTTCTGGAATCTTTCCCTACTAAGCACGAGAATCTTCAGGATTCTTGGCCCATTGGTTTGTTTCATGTGCTTTGGAGTTTGGGTCTGTATCCCTGGACAGGTGGCCTCTCCTTTACCTATGACTTTTCCCAGATTTTTCTCATCTTCAGCCTTGAGGTTCACTTAACCCCATTAAGGGATTAAGTTGGCCTGAGGGATGGGGTATTGGGTCTCACTCCATAAGAATCAGAAAGATCCAGAAAATAAAGACACCACTGGGTATATCTTGAACAAGCAAAGGAAGCCTGGCTCTGTGGAATCATGACTTGGCCTTTGACTGATTCCTTTGGGCTTTAGATGGGGCTCAATTCTCTCTGGCTATTATGACCCTGGCAAGCCACATCTCTCTTAAGAGAGATCTGGGACTGATGACCAAATTTCCTGGGACTCTCCAGCCTCTGCCCTCCCCTGTCTCCCCTCCACCCCAGTACTGGCTTCATCAGTACTGACTGTTGGTCTCTTGGCCTGTGTGATCCTTAGTCCTCCTTCTGGGGCAGGATGGTATTTTAAAGGATGGGGGAGAATAAACTGCAAATCCATGGGTCTCCCTCTTCATCCAAGGACAAAGCATATTCCCAGGGGAGATTGCTTTTGGGGACAAGGGTAGCTCTGTGTATGGGGGAGGTGGGTAGGTGGAGGAGTTTGGAGTGTAGGTGGAAGAATGCTTTAGGCCTTAGGCGTTCCCACTCTGAAGACAAAGAACATTAATAGGGCATGCTTCCTGCTTCTAGGCTCACCCACTGGAGGGAATCCACACTTGGATCTCTCATTTAGGGTCTTAATAATAGAAGTCTGTATTCTCCAGTCAGCTCCATGCAGCCAGTATGTAAGGGAATCAGTGTGGCTTATTGGGCAGAGCCCTGGGGTGGGAGAGTGCAGGCCTAAGGTTCTAGTCCAGGGTTGCCATTCATTTGCTAGTTTACTCAAAGTAACTCACTCACTTTCTCCATGCCTTAACTTTCCTGTTGGTAAAATGGGAGAGCAAATGTCTATTTTATTTGGGGTGTTTTGACAATGAAATGAGATAAAACAGAAAGCACCTAGAAGGCAAAAGAGATTCCTGTGTGTTCCATACTAGTTTTGATAGCGAACTTCAACTCCATGGAAATAGTTTTATTATTATATATGACATAGAAAATGTTATAAAAGTTCAAAAATGTTTTAAAAATCATATATAATTTTACCATCCTGCTATGCTACCATTATTGTTTTCTCTTTCCTTACATATTTCAGTAATAGCCTCAAATAATTATGCATAAAATGTCTACTATTTTATACAATTTTCTTTCTTTTTTTTTTCAGTTTTTGGCTGGGGCTGACCCCTACTCCTTTGAGCCACAGGCGCCGCCCTATTTTATACAATTTTACATAATGTTATGACTTCACCTTCATTTGCAATGCCTGAAAACTACTATACATATAATAGTATATAAAACTATATAACATATAATAGTAACTAACATTAATAATTGACCATTAATTTGTCCAGTAATAATTGACATTTGAGCTAGTCTTAAGTTTTCATCACAACAAATTATGTCATGATCAGCATATGGCTTTTTAGTAAAATCAATCTATATATAACATGTCTAATTATTAAATTAATACGTACACATTGTGGAAAATCTAAAAGAAAGTTTAAATCACTGGCAATCATATCACTGAAAGATATGTGTATAGAAAAAATGTGAGAGTCTGTCTTCTCATTCTTTTTGTCTGCATAGACTGGGTGTGAGGACACACGTATATTTGCATACACATCACTGACCTGATGGTGTGTATATCCTGATTTCTCACTAGTCACCACTGTGGCAGGCAGCTAAGAGCTTGGAGGCTAAGAGGCTGGACTCTCAGATTAATCTAGTTCAGATCCAGCTTCTGCCAGGTACTCAGCCCTCTGGATAAACTCTGTAAGTCTCAATTTTCAAAACTTAAAGCTAGTTAACTTTGGGCAATTTGTTTCTGAAAGGCCAGTTTTTACAAGAGGGGTGATAACGTAACTATGTCTTAAGCTTGCAAGAAGCAATCCATATAAAGCATTTAGCAGAACATCTGGTACTTAATAAGTGCTCAACAAATACCAGCTGTTATCTATCAGTTTTTCTGATGTTCCAGGTCATGAACAAGTTTTGAAAATCACTACTTTAGACGACTTCCTAAAATTAGATTTTTCTTTTATACCCTAATTTATTCAATCCCATTATATATTTTCTTAGTTCAAGAATAAAGCAAAGAGTGAACTTCGTGCGCATAAATTTTTGCCACAGTTTGGATCATTTCCATAGGCAAGCATTCTAGAACTGGGATTAATAGGTTAAAGAGTCTGACAATTTTAGACTCTAATAAGTACGCCAAATTGCTTTGGCAGAAAAGATTTTAAAGACTCCGACTTAAGCATGGTTTTCAAACTGCAGCAGGAAGTAGAATCTCAGACTTTTTTCTCCCCTTCTCTCCTCCTTTCTTAAATCGCAAGGCATGGAGCCTTATCCTTCAGATTCCTAGACTTTTGAGACGGTCCCTTGGTTTGAAAGGGGCCAGCGCACTCGAAAAGGAGGAGGCCTGAGCAGGTTTGAATGTCATAAACGCCAGGACTGTCTTAGTAATTGTTTCACAGTTGACAGATGCAGCAGAGGTCACGTGACCAAGCATGACCTCACGGTTCGGGGCGCCGCCCGGAGCCAGCGCAGCAGCTGCAGCAGGAGAGGAAGGCGTTTTCAGCACACCCCCCACCCCCACCCCCAGGTTGGCAAGTCGCCTAAAGGACACCTGGGGGCTTGGGAACTCTCAGGTTCCCTGGGCAAAGAAGAAGGAAGATGCGACGAAGTCCTGACTTCTCTAATGGCTGGGAAGTGAGACGATTTAACAGCACGATTAGCAAGTATTTGCTAAATGCCACTATGTGCCCAGCTCTGGCTGCTGGCCAAGCTCCGTGCCAGGCGCTTCACAAACTTCATCTCACTTCATTCTGATTACCCACATCTTCCTGTCGAGGAAACAAACAGGCGAGAAAACTCTGGATTCAGCTGGGGAGTGAGGACTGGCCCAAAGTCACAGTCAACTGCAGGAAGCAGAAGCTGCCAAGCTGCGCAAGGCGGAGTTGGCTTGGGGAGAGGGAGGCCAGGGCCGGGACGGGGTTGGGAGATGGAGGGGACTGCTGGCTGGGAGGGCTTCCCAAAGAAAGGAGGGGTTGAGGCAGCAGGGGAAATCGCAGACCAGGACTCCACCTGGCTTGACAGGACATCTGTAGTGAAGAGAATGACATTTATAGGAACACTGAGAGTAAAACAAGATAACAAAAGAACAGAGGAAAGTATTGATAAGATGAAGGGGGACCTCCTTGGCTCCTTTCCCACCATCCACCCAGCACCAGTGAGAGTTTACCCCCTAACTTTGAGGGTGACCTCAGGTGCGCAAAGCCCTTGATGTCGCATCAGTTCTAGGAACATTTCCCTTGCCAGCACCCTCCATGACTCTGGTGCTTTGAACATTTTTCTGCAGACTCCTAAAAGAATTTTGAAAATCTTTGTGCCCCCTTGCATATTTTTAGCCACGAACACTTGAAATATTTTTATAAGTTTAGATGGGTACATGGAGTCTACTTTATGGTGTATTGCAAATATTGACAATTTAAAATACTCTGAAAACCGTTTCTAAATACAATACTATGTAGTGATTGGATATTACCATCCTGCCTTTTAAAAATACAAGAACAAGTTGAACAAATTTCATCTTTCTTTTTTTTCTTAGACATATATTTCTATTCTACTTCCTCTACAGAATTTTAGTCTAGTATATTTTTACGATTGAAAGTCTTTTATACACACCCTACCTTACTTCAGCCAACAAAAATATGTGTATAAAATAAATTAATTTTTTTTCACAACCACAGACTCTAAATATTAAAGAACATTTTGTTTGGATTTGTACCATGATGATTAGTACACAGTTAACCAAAACAAATGCATTATATGTTTTAATAGATCAGAAGGAAGAATAAACAATAAAGCTGACTTGAAACGTATCTTTTAAGGAGATGAAACTTTCCCCCGCCCTAATTAGTTCATATATCCGTGGATGAATATTATTGCTAGAAAGGGCCAGAGTTCATTCAGCATTAATTCCATTTCCATTTTTTGTTTTTATTTATTTTTAGTTGTTGTTTTGGAGATAGGGTCTTACTCTGTCACCAGGCTAGAGTGCACTGGTGTCATCATAGTTTACTGAAGCCTCGAAACTCCTGGGCTCAAGTGATTTTCCCTATAGTTGGAACTACAGGTGTATGCCACTACCCTGGCTAACTCTTTCTATTTTTTGTAGAGACAGGGTCTTGCTATATTGCTCAGGTTGGTTTTGAACTTCTGTCCTCAAGCAATCCTCCTGCCTCCACCTCTCTAAGTGCTAGGCCTATGAGCCACTGTGGCCAGCCATATATACAGGGTTTCCATAAAGTTTGTATGCAATTGTGTGTGTGTATACATTTTTTAAAGTATTGATGGAAGAGCTGAGCTCTGAGACTTTTTTTCATATAAGAACAAAGAAATACAAGAACTTTTGTATAGCAGTGTCATTCAATTCAGTACACTTCTTTTGAGTTATGTGCTCCAAATAACGATTTGAGCAGATTGTTAGAAATATATCAGCTGATAATTAGAAGTGATTAGCCCTCTCTTTGAATGAAAGTGGAGAAGTGAAAGTTAGTCGATTTGCCCAGTCATCAGAGTTTCTCTGTTTCTCCCATGGACACTGGGATTTAAATTGTCCCTCTGGGGCGGTGCCTGTGGCTCAAAGGAGTAGGGTGCTGGCCCCATATGCCGGAAGAGGTGGGTTCAAACCCAGCCCTGGCCAAAAAAACTGCAATAAATAAATAAATAAATAAGTTGTCCCTCTGTTGCACTGGACATTTTCCCTAAGTTGATGCACCCTGGTGAGATTTGGAATGCGTAAGAGGTAACGCCTTTCTTGTAGGAAATGGGAATGGCGGCAGCAGCAGCAGCAGCAGTGCCCACAAGCGTGTGCACAGAAAGGTCACTTGGATAAGCAAGGCCCTGCAGAAGTTGAGGACGTGGCCCTATCAGTGTCTTAAGAGACCCATGCCAGAAGGGGTGCCCTTTGGAAAGTCTCCTTCGGAGTGCCTGCACCTTAGTTTGCACTGGCTCATTGCCAGACTGGTGAGCAAAGGCAGGAAAGGCAATGCACGGAGGGTTCCTGAAGGCTCTACAGGTCCTGCAGGTCTGTTTATAGGACCGGAGGTGCTTTGGGCAGAAGTGACCTTTCTGAAGGTGACATTATCTCTTAGGGCCTTTGTTTGGAGGGGCCCAAACCCAGACACTTTAGCTACTGTGTATGTCCCCATCCCCATGCCCAGACATTTCTCTCAGAGCCTGCCTTCTCCTTTTGGTTCAGCCTGATTTGAGGTCTTGAAAGAACTCACTCCTCTTTCTTCTGTGGGCTACCTCTGAAGGGCCGGGTGGGTCCACATCATACCAGCCTGAGAGCTGGGGAATGGAGAGGGGTCAGCTAGGGCCAGGGAAAGCAAAATTCCTGTTAGAGCATGACAGAGTGTGGGCTCCTTGGCTGGCCTGCCTCTCCTTGCCAGCCCGGGGTGTGCTCATTCCTGGGGCCATTGGTGGCCTCTGTGGTGCCTTTGTGTCCTTAGAGAAAGGACCCATTTGGGGTAGATGCAGCACCATGAGCCCATGGGGTGTGGAGCACAGGACACCTTTGTACTAAGAAAAAGGCTCCTCTTCTCCTGGACTGATGCAGCCCAGTGCCAGGGGCACAGCTTGGCCAGGGGAGAGTGGGCTGGATTCCAGCTCCCATGTGGTCCCTCAGCTGGGCACCTTCAGTGTTGCACAGCTGCGTAGCAACATGGGGCGTGCTGCCTGCTCCTGCCTCCTTGCCTTGGAGCACACTGCTCCCCCGTCTGCTCCCCTGCATTTCAGGTGCTGCTACCACCTCTTTCACCAAACGAAGTTTCCCCTGCTTACAATCACTTCCCCTTGTCCAGCTTCCTGCAGTGCTGGACAATCAGGGGTTACGCTCTTGACTTGGGATGATTTTGGTCCCCTGGGGACATTTTGCAGTGTCTGGAGACATTTTTGGTTGGCTCTACTAGAGCAAGGAGCTGCTACTGGCTTCTAATCAGTAGGTAGAGACCAAGATGCTGCAAACATCCTACACTACACGGCACAGGACAGCCCTCTGCTCCTCCCTCCAACACACACAAAGCAAAGAACGATCAGCCCCCAATTGTCAATAGTGCCGAGTTTGAGAAACTCTGGACTGGATGATCGCTAGTCTCTAAAACACTTCATACCCAAAATTATATTGTGGTCATTTTTTTACATTGTATTTAAATGATTTTAGTATCAGTGTTCATTCCTCACCTGGATGGTGCTTCTTGGAGGCCAGAGACCCCTTGTCTTGCAGTTTACTATGCCCGAGGGCACTGACATTGGATCCCCCAAGGTTTGGACACTCAGGATAGATGCAGAGGAGGGAATGGAAGCTCTCTGGTCTGCCCACCGCCCTGCTGTCGGATGTTTCTCATGAGCTTCTCCTGGAATTCCCTGCCAAGTGGGCTCTATGACATCAGATCTTAAAAAAAAGTTAAGAAGGTGAGACAGTTGTGGGATTCCTTAGTGTGGCTCACAGAATCACCCCGGTCTCTAGCCTCTGTCTCAGTCACACCCGATCCTGGGGCTCAGCTGAGAAGACCTTTTTCAGAGAAATCATTAAACTTCAAGGCTGAAGGCAGCTGTGTGTCAGATTTCTCTCTAGCCTGAAGCAGGGAATCTATGCCTTGTATTTCCCAAATCCATAAATGCAACCTGGGAAAACCTCACAGAGAGATTCACTAGAAAGGAAAGCCAGATAGATTTCTCATATGTTGCACCACCCTGCCGGTCAGGGCCTAATATCCGAGGAGGCCCAGGACAAGAAGACAAAGGGAGGCCCACAAATCATGTATTTAAAAAAGTTATAGCTATAAAATAAACTAACAAACTTTGACATGTTCTAGGCTCCTATCTGGACAAATAAGTCTTCATAATAATCTGGTAGGTCAAATGTGAATTTAGCA
>NW_003852419.1:4761815-4807547 GCF_000181295.1 Otolemur garnettii | reverse complement strand
TCAGCTCTGCCTCAACCTTTGAGGGACCTAATTTGGGCATTCCAGCCCACACAGTCAGGTTCCAATTACACCTCTTGTCTACCCACCTGCAGTTCAGTCTGCTTGTGGGAGGATGGACCTCATGAAGACTGCTGCAGGTTCTAAAGACAGATTTGGGGCCTTTTAGGCACAGAATTCTAGGGTCCAGTATGCCCAGAGTATGGGCTAGAAGAAGGAAGTGTGAGTGTGGATGGGCACACATGTCCACCCTCTGGGTCCTATAGACCCTGTCCCAGATGGAAGGGTGAGGCTGGAGGAGAGGCAGAGGAGTTCCTCTTAGAGTGCCTGCCCAGAGTGAGATCTCTCTCCTCCAGGTGTGAAGGCAGGGCTGCCTTCCAGAATGCCAGCAGCCACTTGATGTAGCCTGGCTTTCTGGAGACCAACCCATGCCCTTACCCCAACCACACATACAGACTGGGCAGGAACCTCAAGAGCCTTGCTTTTTTTGCTGTTTTGTTAACAACACAATTGAGATGTAATTCACGTACCAAGTATACAAATCAATGGGTTTTAGTGTATTTATAGAATCATACAACCAACCACTACACAATTTTAGAACATTCATCACCCTCAAAGAAGTCTTGTATTCCTTTGCTGTCACCCCCAGCAATCCCTCTCTTCTCTCAGTCCTAGGCAACCACTAATCTACTTTCTGTCTATAGATTTGCCTATTCTGGATGTTTCAGAGAAATAGAATCATACAAATGTGGTCCTCTGGGACTGGCATCTTTCACTTAGTATAATATTGGAATCAGTATTTGAATCAGTACTTTAGTAGCAGGAATCAGTACTTCATTCCTTTTTATTGCCAAATATTGTATAGATATCACACATTTTATCCATCTATCCATCAGTTGCTGTACGTCTGGGTTGTTCCCAGGCCTTTCATGGGGCGTCTTGTGAGCACAGTGCTCTGTGTGTTGGCAATGCCAACATACAATTGTCTGTGGAGTTTCCCACTGGGCATCCCCTCTCAGCTGGGCCCTGCTGCCATCTCCATTGGCACTGTCATCAATCCATCCCCTCGTGGCACTTCACTAGGGCTGTTTTCTCTCCAGAATGGGGACATGGCTCCCTTCCCTGCAGACAGGAACACGTTCTTTCATGTGCCCCAAAGAGGCTTGCTTTTCCCCATCTCTCTCAAATTCTCTTGCTGAGGTTCATGAGCACATCCCTCTCCATGGAACAGGCTGGGATAGATGCTATATTATCCCCTAAGTGGAAGCGGAAAATCTTAGGGGTTTCTCCTATTTCAGGTAAATCTAAGGCCCCAAATCATGTCATCAGGGACTCACTCTTTATCTCCTCCTCCTCTCTCCCTCTTTCCCTATCTGTCTTTCTATCTCTTGGCTCTGTTTTTCTCTATATGGGCTTTATTCTCAGGTAGGCTTTCCCCAAATGGAACAAGGTGGTCAACAGAAACTCCTGACATATATTCTACTAGCTTAGGGCCCAGTGGAAAGGGAGTTTACTTTTCCAAGGTTTCCAGCAGTGAGTTGTAGCTCAGGTTTGAAACTCATGGATTAGGCTTGGGTCATGTGTCCACATATGAGATCTCTGCTACAAATGATAAATTAATTCTTTACAAAATTCTAGAAGTTGATAGCCATGACAATATTCCTCTTGATGAGGGTTTCTCATTGAACATGAGCAAAGCTTTAGTCTAAGAAATTATAGACTTTATGGTAGGACAGTACAGAAAGCATTTTGAATCCAAGAGAGCTTTGGGAGACCCAGAGGCTCAGCAAGTAGGTGCCCATTCATCACATCCACATTTAGGATCTAAGTGTCCTTAATTTCATAATAATTTATCCATGGCAGGGATGAGCAGAGTCAGGATGGGGGAGATGTCAAAGGGGCCAGGAGTCTGAGCTAAGGGTATGCAGATAGGAGAGAGTTTGCTGTAGGCAGCAGCACAACACAGCTCTTCTCTGACATCCCCCTCACTCTTTCTCCCTTGCTTGTTCCTCTGTCACCATGGCAACTAATGATGCTCCCTCCTCTTCCCCTTTCCAGCTCACTCTGGTCCCCAGGCCCCACTTGCTCTTTGTCTGGCCAGCTTCACAAAGCCCTTGCCAGTCTGTCCCCCATCACTCCGTCTGGGCATCCAGCCTCACCCTCTCCCACCCTATTTCCCTGCTCCCAGGCCTCTTTCTTGCACCTTCCTTAATCTTGATCCAGGCTGTAGCTAAATTCCCATCTTCCTTCCAGAAGTTGTATGAAAATTAGATCTTTGCTACTTTAACCTGATTTGAAATGCATTAAGAGATTTGTCTCTTGAAACACCTCAAGGTGAGGCAATTTATGAAGGGAAGAAGCATCCCTTACTGCTGCTTCTGAGCTTAAACATTGTTAGAGAGTGAATCACATTCTATTTTTGTACTAGGAGTGTCTTCTGTTTAAAGAAACCCCCCCAGAGTATTTCTGAGTGAAACAGAGACTCCGTCATAAAGGAAATAACATCTCAAGTTCAGAGATTGTGAGCTGGTGGCCCCACAGACTTTTGTTAGGTCCACAGAGTGGCTAAAGAAAATTGGGTCCACAGTTAAAAATCAGCAGGTATCACATAAAAGTCAGAATTTCTGGCTGCCCTTGAATTGGACAAGGAGCCTGAGTCTCCACATAGTGGGATGGGAGGGGTGAGTAGAGGCTGCTTTATGGCTTCTCTTTCCCCAACAGCTGCACCTGACCACCTGGGCCCTCTGGCATCTGAGTCTGTCCCTGGCCCTAACTGATCGGTTTGAGAATTAGGAGATGGGGGTGGGGTACAGAGAGAGATAGAGGGAGAGAGAGGGAGGAGAGACAGAGAGAGGGGAGTAGAGGAAAAGGGAGAGGGAGAAGGGAGAGAAGAGGAGAAAGAGGGGAGAGAGGGAAAGATGTATTTAGCTCCTTCATCTGGAGTTTCTTTGAAGTTCACCTGATACCCAGAGAGCAGGTGAGCTTTCTACCATCCACTATGTTTTTGAGTCTTCCAATCATCGTTTTCTAGGAACCCACTCAGGCCAGCTCAAATACTGGGTGCTTTGTGTATGTGAGGATATAGAAATTGCCCAGAGTGAAAGTCAGGGGGAGTGACCCGCCAGGTTTCCCTCTTTGGCCCAACTACCTCCCTCTTCTTTCATGTACCTGCTCTGGTCCGAGACAGACCACACCATCAGGGCCTTCAGAAACAGAGCCAGGCATGGCTGATTCAAGAGTGAAGACCCTCAGGCTGACGCCTATGGATTCGCTCTCCTGAGCGGGGGGCTTGTAGGAGAGGACATGGGATGGGGTCCGGGCCTTTGAGAATGGAGCTGCTGCCATTCAGGGAAACGGCAGGTGAGCCAGCAAGTGAGGACCAATCTGTTCCCCCTCATTTTCTTCCTCAGCTTTGGTGAGGGGACAGGCAAGAATGGCTACACTAACGGGTAGGTTTATAAGCAGAAACTCTTTGAAGTTGCCACCCCTAGCTACACACATGTAGAGAGGCATATAGTGGAACATAGAATAGCTTCCGAAAAACAAAAGCATATGTTATCAAAGCATCTCCAAGTCTTTATCCAGAAACCCAAATAAACAAGACAAAGCATAATTCTTTATTTCCTTTAAAGCAACCTGCAGCTGTTTGCCATGCTTGGTCTCTGCCACTGCAGCTGAGGAAGCTCAGACGATTCCTCAATCTTTCTGAGTCTGTTACCACAACTGCGCAGTGGGTGTTTGGGGTTGGAGTATGTTCCCTCAAAATTTGTACATTGAAGCTACAATTCCTGGTACCTTAAACTGTGACCTTATTCACAGATAGGGCATTTAAAGACATGATTAAATTTAAATGAGGTCTTAATCCACTCTGAGCGATGTCATCACAAGAGAAGGGAAGTTGGGCATGCAAAGGCACACCAGGGATGACCACCCAGAGAAAAGACCAGATGAGGACACAGAGAGAACCTGCAAGCCAGGAGAGAGGATACAGGAGAAACCAAGTCTGTCTGCACCTTGGACTTCAGCCCTCTAAACCCTGAGCAAATAAGTTGTGTTGTTTAAGCCGCCCAGTCCGTGATATTTTGTTGAGGCGGTCAGAGCAGACTGGTACAGTAGGGTGCTCCTTCCTAGAGGGCTGGGGGATGACATGAAGGGCCTTGACCAGGGCATAGTGTACTCTAGGTATTTAGTAAACGTGAGCACCCTATCTCACTTTTCATGAAGCCTTTGAAGAACCCTTTAGCTCACCCAGCATTTCTCGGATTATCTATTGCATTCTTTCTTTCATTCATTTGATCGATCATTCATGGTCATTCATTTTTCCTTTAGCACTGATTGAGCTCGTGGACTCACTGTGGGCCCCAGCCACAGGGTGGTCCCATGTAGCTACACTATTAGCCACTCTGGTGTTGCCAGGGCTGAAGGTGGAGATGGTGCTCAGAGAGGAGCTGTCCCAGGGCAGTGAGTGTCTGGCACTGGCCCTTGCTGGGGTGGAGGGAAGCTCCTGAAACCCTGTCCTGCCCCCAGCTGCTGCATGGAGGCCCCCCTTGCTCAGCACTTTCTGCTTGGCTTCCTGGTGGCTGTCCGCCAAGGCCTGCTTCTGCCCCAGGACCTTACAAAGGCTCCTTTGATGAAAAGTTTCAGGCAAAGTGACTGTGTCATTTGATACAAGAGGTTTAATGGGGGTAAAAAGTGTAGACTTCTTCTATTTTTGGATTTTCTAGCCCAGAGAAAAATTATCAGCTGACTTGGGCTAGGGGCACAGGCCAGGAGGAAGGAGAGGCAATGCCACCAAGCTGGAGAACCTGAGGCTTCTGTTAGCCCTGTGCCTCAGAGCCTGCTCCCCCTCCTGCTGGACTGGAGGCCCAGGACACAGCCTCTCTCAGGGTGAGGTTGGAGAGAGGCCCCTTGACCCTAGTCTGCTCCATCCACCTCCAAGGCTGACTCCCCACCCAGCACTGAAGGGACCCTATGCATGGCTTAATGTTCTGTGTCACTGTCCTTGAATGCTTGATAGTTTTTGAACAAGGGACTGGGCATTGTCCTTTTGTACAAATACTGGAGCCCATCCTCCCCACCTCTCCCAGTTCTTGAAATTCAGGTCAGCAATCACTTCCCTTACCAGCCTCATTCAGCTCATTATCACACAGATTGTCACTACAACCGGTGAGGGGCTGACATCTCCAGGCCAGCAGGGCCTTTGTGAGGATTTGCCCAATGAGCCCAAGTCTTTTGATGCCACCCCTTTGAGGAGCAAAGATACCTACCTCCTGACGCTGTCTGTAATCCCCTCCTACTTAAGCACAAGAAATTTGCAAGTCCGAAGCCCATCCTCCCCTTGCTCTTAAGAGCCTACAAAGCCCTCTGAGGGTGCTTAATAAATACTGACTAATGAACCTGCAGCTGCTGCTCCTTTGGCTAATTAAATCTAAATAAGTCACAGACTTTAAATTATGCAACAAGGCTTGGCCAAAACAGCTTAAAAATGTGGGAGCCGCAGCTTTTCTGCTGTGCCCTGTGGAAAAATCCCATCTTTTAATCATACTTAACCTTCATGAGGGAACAGTGGCAACTTTTAAATAATGAATGAATGTATATTAGCAAGATTTCCCCAAAGCTACCCACAGGAGCCAGATCAAAAAAGGGACAGAGGCAGACACAGGCCTGGGGGGATTCTGGAACTTTCTGACGAATCCTGGAATATAGGGTAAAGTCATTGGTAAAGTCGCTTGGTTCCCCAGAAGCTCAAACCAAGGACCGGTGAAAGAGCCCTGAGGGAGGGAGGGCAGATACTCTGCTCCCAGGCTCAGCTTCCTGCATAAGCTCCTGCCACTCCAGCCATGCCAGATGTTGTTGGGGCTTCCCCAGTGCGTCTAAGGGCGACATCCTCAGCAATTTTCTCTCTCTCCTCTTACCCCTTCAGCCCTCCTGGAAAGACCCTCCAGGCCAAGAGCAGTGTCTTCCCCACAGAGGATAGGTTGAACTGAATCTCATCACCTAAAGCAGGCTTCCCCGGCTCTGAGGTGCAGGTGAATCCCTAGGGGGTATTGCCAAAATGCATCTGATTCCAGATGCACACTGCTCTTCTAAGAGGCTTCCCAGGCACTGTCTTGGCTGCTTCTCCTGCTATGCATCACTTGCTGAGGAGCGAGGAGCTAGGGTTTTCCATCCTGGATGCACATTAGAATTGACCCGGGCACTTTTCAGGCTAGTAAATCACCTCTGGATACCATCTGAGATCAATTAAATCAGAATTTCTGAGACCAGACCCTAGGCTTTGGTTTTTGTGTTGTTGTTTTGTTTTTACACTGAGTTAAGAGTCTAGATAATTTAAAGGTCACCTAAATGAAGCCTAGAAAGCTTAACCGACTTAGAGTCACCTGCTAAACTAGGATTACAAACAGCCATGGCAGGGAAATGGCCTTTGGACCCAAGCCTGCTTCCCTTCCGTCCTATAGATTGTAGCATTCTCTGCTACTCTCCTGTCTTGTCCTTGGGCTCAGGGTTGCAACCCATAAGATTCCATTGGGGAACAGAAAAGATGCTTCCTAAGCCTGCCTGAGACTTTATTTACTCTCAGTGCTTCAGTATTGGGTTGAAACTGAGTGGACCTTTAACATGTTTACAGGCTTTAGCAGCTTGGGGTCAGTGGGCTGATAGGATCCCCCTTGACTGGCACTGGACTCTGTTCTATGGGATCTGGGATGCAGAAGGGGAGGGACGCTAGAATCAAACCTTCCTCCTCTTCAGCTTTGCTGAGAACACCCAGCACAGAGGGGCGTGCTCTTGCAGAGGGTTGGGGGAAGAAGCTGCTCCAGCTGACCTTCTGCTGTGATATGTGGTCTTGGCGCTCTTCCTTTAGGAAGAGTGCAGCAGGGCCAGGCCCAGGATGGTTACAGGTTTCACCTGTTCCAGGCTTACCTATTCTTATAGGCTGCCCATTCAAGGCGGCACCTGATAGCCCCAGCAGCTTGGGAAGTGAACAGGTGCCTGGCCTTAGACATTGGCACCTCAGACACCCTGCAGCTAGAAGCAGCCATGGGACCTAGTCCGACTAATGAGATGTAAGGAGAAGTCTGTGGGTGGGGCTTCTTGGAAAGCTTTTTAATGGCAGCTCCTTTTCTTTTCCACCTTATCTGACCTGGATTGGGGGCTAAGTACCTGGAACTGTGTTATCATGAGGAGATCATGGGGCTGAAGGCCATGGAGTGAGGTAAGAGCTGTGTGCTGAGGATGGGCTGGGCCCTCTGGGACTTCCTAGAGCAGTTTCACTAGCGGGGGACTGACTACTTGAGACTTCTTGGTATGTGAGAAACATAAACCTCTATTTGGTTAGGCCACTGTGGCTGGGCTTCTTTTATAGGTGAACACAATCCTCAAACTCAGGACCCCAGAAATAATGTTTCTGGAATGGAAACAGGTGAAGGTCAGAACATGGTCCCCGGAAGTTAGAAGGAAAAGGAATCTTTCATTACCTTTTTTTTTTCCTTTGTTATTATCTCACTCTACAATCTTTTAAAATAGTCCCTGTTTCCCAAGGGAAAACATTTATATTCTTCAGACCAAGACTATAAAACTTGGTCCCCAAACAATTTTCCAGGCCTGTTTTATCTTTGCTACCATTCACTGGAGCAAAAGTGACCCTCTTCTCCTGAATATAGATCATACACTCCTACCTTGGCCTCTGTTTGTGCGAGTTATCCCTCCTCATTTCCACCTGGTCCGGGCTTGCCTATCCTTAGAGACCGAATATTTCAGAAGCCTTTTCCCTGGGCCCCCAAAAGCTCTCCTTCCACCTGCTTTATAACTGAGGCTTACATGCTGATAGGTTCTTTACATTTTCAGCTACGTTAAACTCATCTCACCAGCAAAGTTGGGAGATCCTCCAAGGCAGGCTCCTGGGAGCATGGCAACATGGAAAGTGCACGTGTTTCAGGATGACCTTGGGTAAGTCATTTAACTTCTTTGAACCTCAGTATTCCCATCTGTGGAATAGAGGCCATACACATTTCTGCCTCCTGGGGTTTTGGTGAAGATAGCCTCTGTAAACATTTAGTGTGGTGCCTGGCACCTTGGCATTGGTGCCCGAGAGGTGGTTGTTGGCTTTTTGCCTCATTGGTAACTACTCAGCTGTGCCTTTTTCCTATCCTTTGCATGTCTATGCCTTCTGATTTTCTGTTTTTCATTTTAACTAGAAGTCCTGATCTAAGTTTGAGGAGTGGCTCCAACTAGGTTACTCCATAGAGGGCACATCTTAGGCTGTTGGCTTTAGTCTTCAAATATGTAGGAGGGATAGAGGGGAGATTTTATGCCCCTGGCTAAGAGTTGAGACAAGATGCTAACTTAATTGTACAAAAGAGTTAACTAAGTCTTTCTCAGAAGATTTTTAAGGAAAATGAATGTATTTAAGTCCAGTTTTTACCTAGACTCAAGAGGATGGGCTAATGACCTTATACCACTTGGTATTTTTTTTACAAACTCACAATTCGGCCTGCTCTAACAAGGTAAATAGATGGGCCTTAAACTTTTTGCGGTCCTGATCTTCATCTTTCTCTTACCTCAATCCCATGCTGGAAACCCAGATCAAATAAGACAATAGTGAGATGTGACCATAGCCCAGAGTCCCAACTTGAATGTTTAATGAGAAATGACAGTTTTATCACGTCTAAGTTAAGTACCTGCCACATGCGGCTATAAATGGGGATGGATGTATTGAATTGGGTGGAAAATTAGAAGTCACCATGGACTTAAATGGCATAGTAATGTGTACTGACATGGAAGTCCCCAGGCAGCGTTTTTTCCACATGGTTTCACTGAGCACCATTCAGAGTTCAACAAGACAGAAACTCTCTTGTTCCTCTTATGGCAGAGCCCTATGCCGGGGAAGAGGAAGGGTCAATAAAGCCTTGATTGATTGAACAGCTGTGACCAGCCTCGTGCAGTTTGGTACATTCTCGCTGAGTAAACTCCCCTGCGGCTTAGCCAGCCGTCATTGCTGGGCTGGGCTGGGGGGCCCAGAGCAGCTGACAATAATCTGCAAGGAGTGTGTGTTGGAGAAGGGGTTGGGTGCTGGGGACGGGGGAGTTGAACTCCTTTGTTATATACTCACTGGGCAGCTTCGTCTGCCAGCTTGTGAGCCCTCTAGCGTTCAAGTCCGTACCTACTGTTGTTGCTGCCTGCTTCTGTGCTGGGTGGTGAACATCTCTGTCGTGGACAACTGCTTATCTGCTTCCTATCTCCCAGTGAGTGAAGTTGGCGTGTTTGTTTCTGGCTTAGCTTTTCTGTATTTTTGTGAGTCTGTGTGCTTGGGCTGGTGGGGAGGTGTGTGCTGAATTTTTTTCCTCTTCTCCCTTTTCTAGTATTGGTGACTTCCTATGGGCCCCATCAAGGCATTGAATTCCTCCTTCCCTATGGTCCTCTGGAGTATGCCTTTACCTGCCTCACCCAAAGCATGCTCTGCTCAGTGACAGGGATGCCCTTTGTCCACTAGTTTCTGATTGGTCTGCCCTGGCCTACCTGGAAGTCAGCACATTTATTTATTTATTTATTGAGACAGAGTCTATCTTGCTGTTGGAAAAGTACCATGGCATCACTGCTCACAGCAACCTCAAACTCTTGGGCTTAAACAATTCTATTGCCTTAGCCTCCTAAGTAGCTGGGACTATAGGCACCTGCCATAACATCTGGCTATTTTTTTTGTTGTTGTAGTTGTCATTGCTATTTGGCAGGCCTAGGCTGGGTTTGAACCTGCCAGCCCCAGTATATGTGGGCAGTGCCCTACTCACTGAGCTATGGGTGCCAAGCCCATCTCTTTTTTGATCATAGATTGTTTGAAGGTGGACCCTGAGCACTGGTATGACCGGCTGTGTTCAGTTCTGCTCAGGCCGAGTGCTAAAGGAAACTTTACCAGTGGCCTGGTATGTGCTAACATGTTGGCACAGCTAGACAGAGCTTGGGAATTTTGGCTCCTGTATTAATGTCTTATTCCTGCTATAACAAATTACTACAAACTTAGTGGCTTAAAACAACACAGACTTATTCTCTTATAGTTCTGGAGGTCAGACATCTAAAGTGGGCTGGCAGGGCCAGGGTTCTTCTGGAGGCCCCAGAAGAGGTTCTACAGTCTTGCTTTGTCTATCTCCTGGAGGCCACCCATACTCCTTGACTTGTACCCCCATGTCACTTTGCCATGTGTTTCCATGGTCACATGTCCTCTCTCTCATCTTCTTGCCTCCCTTTTATAAGAACCCTGTGATTACACCTGAAATAGCCAGGATCATACCCCCCACTCAGGTCACTAACTCAGTCAGATCTCAGAGTCTTTTGCTGTACAAGACAACATGTTCATGATTCTGGGGATTGGAACATGGACATCCTTTTCTGGTCAGGGGGCTACTCATAAGCTGTGTGTAGGCTTCCCACACCTCAGGGAAGATCTACAAATGTGAATAGATGCAGTGGTTATGGTGTGAATCTGGAAAGTCCTTCCAAACTCCCCCTTCCCCATATACAACTCTGTAGTCCACTAACTTCTCAAAGCCTCCTCTCAGGAGATAAAGTAATTCACAGTGAAAACTCAGGCTCTGAACAAGAGGCCTGAACACATTTCTTCCGGTGCAAATGTGAGTGGCTGACACTAGAGCCCTTCAGAAGAGCAGGCTGATGGGAGGCAGGCACATATGAGCAGATGCAGTGCCAGGGAGGCTGGGGCCAATTCGGATCATGTCTTAATAACTGATCACACTCTATCATGGGGGAGGGTGGGAAGGGGTTTCGCAGTGATGGAGACAGCAAAGGCACTTGGAAGTATGACCAGAAGGTTTTAATCAGACAGAGCAAAATAGCCGCAATGCAGAACAGGTAGTGCTTGGAGAAGAGAAAGAAGACCATCTCCTTGGTGACATAGATTATGTGAATAAAGATGAAGCAGTACAGGAACATGGTAAACTGGTTCTGGGGCAGCAGGAGGTCCTGGAAGCCTCCCGAGAACTGTGGGGGAGAGAAGACGGTGGAGCTGGCGACACTAGGCTTGGTACCAGGCAGATCTGTGTTCAGTCTTGTTCTGTCCCTGCCTGAATGTAACCTTGGGAAGGTCCTTGTCCTCACCTAAGGAAAGGGTAATGATGGCCACTTCACAAGCTCACAGGAAGAGTGATACAATGTATAAAAAATTCCTAGTAAGGTAACTAGAAAATAAGGGGAACTCATTCTTTTTAACTTTTGAACCACCTTCTTCTCTTTCTGACTGGGGCACTGGGCCAATGTCTGTCTTTCTCTTCATGCCCCATCCTGGAGTTACACTCTCTCTCATCCCAAGATCCCCAGAGCTGGATGCTGGATCTTGGGAGGGTTCTTGGGACAGTTTGCCCTGATATACAACCTGGTTTTCTAGACAATGACATAATCAGAGGGTGTCCCTTGGGTACAAATGACTCCCTGAGTTGTGGTTTGTATTACCTGGGTCAGTCCATTGTCCTTCAGTCCAGAATTTGGTCTCTCCTGGAGGCAGGTGCTGAGAGATGTGTGTTAGGGCCTCCCTAAACCTTCGTAATACTGGGCTAGGGGAAAGTAGCTTGAGTTGTCTGGCTGATTCTGCTTGCAAGTTACTCTTTTCTGGAATCTGTATAACTAGGGTCTGACAGATCTCATTTTAACTGTAGAAAGCATTAAAAGGTGATATAACTATTTTGACCCATAGTTAAGAAGTCATCACCCTTGGGTTATTCTATATTTTTTAAAAATCATGCCACATTTTTGGTAATAGCAAGTTGGCAGGGACCTTGATGTCCTAAACAAGCTAGAAACATACTCAGTAGTAGTATTTTCAATACAATGAAAATCTGTCCATCTATCTAACCACCCACCCAGAAAAAGAGAAGGGGAGCTTCAAAATCAAGTCAGATCCTCACCTTTTAATAAATGTATAAAAAGTAAAGCACTTTTGTAAACTATTACCAAAGGCTGTGGATTGGACACATTGAAAAAGCTATATACAGTGTGAGAGTCACTAAATAAAATCCAGAGGGCAGAAAGTGACTCCACTGATGCTGTCTTTAAAATGAATAGGAAGGAAGGCTGAAAGACCAGAGGAAGCAACCCAGTGTTCTAATGGGAGTGGCAGGCTGGACCGACAATGGTTCCCTGCAGGCTCAGTATGGCACTGGCCCTCTGGACTCTGACACCTTTTTGCAGTCTACATGTTTTCAGTTTGAAAAAATGCTGGTGTGTGATCTTTGTGATTTTGATGACAAACTATGAATTTGCTAATCCTTCTAGACTTTTCAAAATACTTTCAATAGTCTACCTTTTCAGCAGTAGACAGAGATAGATAGGACTATACACCAAGGATTTCTAGCTCATCCAGCAAGGAGAAAGATTTTTTGGTCTAAAAAGGGAAACAGATATGGTTAGGAGGAGATACAGACCAAAGGCCAAGTATAATACCATATCTGCTTTAAACAGTTTCAGGCTCCAACTTGTGACATTTTGTCCTGGGATCCTGCGAAAAACCACAAGTTTGGAAATGAAACCTCAGAAAATTCAAAAATATTAAGAAGTCAGGTTAGCGCCTGTAGCACAGTGGTTACCATGTGCATGCCAGCCACATGCACTGAGGGTGGTGGTTTTGAACCCAGCCTGGGCTAACTAAACAAATGCAACAAAACAATAGCCAGGCATTGTGGCAGGCGCCTGTAGTCCCAGCTACCTGGGAGGCTGAGGCAATAGAATCGCTTAAGCCCAAGAGTTTGAGGTTGTTGTAAGCTGTGAAGCCACAGCACTCTACTGAGGGCGACATAGTGAGACTCTGTTTGGAAAAAAAAAAAAAATTAAGTGTGGGTGGCATCTGTGGCTCAAGGAGTAGGGCACTGGCCCCACATGCCAGAAGTGGTGGGTTCAAACTCAGCCCCAGCCAAAAACTGAAAAAAAAAAAAAAAAGTGTGCCAGAATCTTAAATACAGGCAAATATTTTCTAGATTTTCAAAAAGAAGGGGGAAAAGGCTCTGGTAATCTCAGTTCAATAAGCCTGAGTTGGCTCAGTTGAAATCATTCAATGTATAATTAAGTAGGTATTTTATGAGCAAGAAAAAAAACTGTGACACTCATGTGTTCATTAAGAACAAATCATGCAAAACCCAGCCTATTTACTTTAGAAAAAAAAATTGACCAGTCTATTTGGCAAATTCTATAGGTAGCATAATATTTTAATTCTGGGAAACCATTTGACGTGTCTCAGGATGAGTTTTTGGATAAGGTGAAGAAATGTGAGCTGGATAAAATGTAACTCAGGCATTCTGATTAATGGAACATTGCTAACCTGTAGGGAGATCTGTCCGTGGTATTTATTTTAGGTCATATCCTGTTCAACAATTGTAGCAATGACTTGAATAAAAACAGAAGGCAAGCTTCTCAGAATTGAGAATGACTCAGAGCTGGGAAGCATAGCTAATATATTACATCCTAATAAAACTAAAAAGTGATAAACGTAAGCTGCTGCATTTGGGTTAAGAAGTGAATTGCCTGAGTACATAAAAACGGTGATAGCCAACATTTATTGAGTGCTTACCTAATGCGCTGGGCTCATTGCAAAGTGCCGCACATGCATTCTCTCATTTAATCCGTGACAATCCTATGAGGTGTAGGAATGACCTCATGGATGAGCAACACCCAGAGCTCAAAGACTAAGAAAGTAACTTGTTCAACACTGCATAGCTTACAGATGGCAAAACCAGGATTTCTACCCAGGTCTGCCTAACTTTAAAGCCTAGGCAACATGGCTTTCACAATAATATCTTCCACTATTGAATGCTTATGATGGCCTGACCACTGAGCTAAGTTCACATCCCATTTAATCTCTAAGAATTCCTATGCCCATCAGTACAGATTAGGAGAGTGGTACATTTCTTGTGAAAAGATGGCTCAGCTCTTACAGTTGACTACAAGGCAGTGCGACCCAACAGAGTGAAGGTAGACCTGATGGCGAGGTGATAGTTCTGTCATGATCTGCTGGTCAAGGCTGTGTGTTGGCATGTGCCTGTAATCTCAGCTACTCAGGAGGCTGAGATGGGAGGACTGCTTGAGGCCCTGACTTGAAGGCTGTTGTGTGCTGAGGAGCCTGTGAACAGCCTCTGTAGGGGGATTTAAGGTGTTGTCTCCAGCACCACATTTTGAGACCTGCAGTACTGGGCCCAGTGGCGCACACCTGTAATCCTAGCACTTTTGGAGGCCAAGGTAGGAAGAGGCTTCAGCCCAGGAGTTCTGGGCCAGCCTGGGTAACATAAGGAGACCCCTGTTTCTACAGAAGAAAAAAAAAAAAAGCCCTGAATGGTGGTGAATGCCTGTAATTCCAGCTACTTGGGAGGCTGATATGGGAGGATCCCTTAAGCTCAGGAGTGGGAGGCTGCAGCTAGCTGTGTTCTTGTCACTGAGCTCCAGCCTGGGTGACAGAATGAGATTCTGTCTCTTAAAGAAAAAAACGGAATTGAAAGTGGTGGAAATTTGGTCATAGAGGTGTCGAGGACTTTCCCCTTAATCTATCAAAAGGGCCATTGTGTGGGCAACGCGTTTCTGGGGCCCCTCCTGGTCTCAGCTGTCCTTAAAGAGTGGGATCGCAGCTTACCTTGGAAGCTCTAGGAAAGAGAGTTGCCCTGTGTGTGGTGGGGACCTCTAAGGCTGGAGCAGCTGTGACCCAGGCGAGGACAGCCCGTGTGGACACTAAGGCCCAGGATGGGAACCGCGGGAGCGGCACAGCGGGCACAGGCTCCCACCACACGCCCTTCCCTTCCCACCACCTACCAGGCGCTGTGAGGCCGCCGGCACCTGCAGCTGCTCCATCACCTCCTCGTGCTGCCGCTGCCGCTCATTCTCCTCGTGCAGGTACCGGAGCCGCGTGAGCTCGAACTCCATGCGCATCTTCTCCAGCTCCATCTCAGGGTTGTGTTCTATCCCTGGGGTCAGAAGCCACTCCGGGAGTTCCGGTCCGTCACCCGCCTGGCCCTTGGTGGTGGGGCCGGCCGCGGGGGACAGCGACTTGGGTGGCCCTGTGTAGCCTCCGTCCTCACAAGTTTCCATTTCCTCCAAGTGGTCATAGGAGGAGTCTGGCTTCGGGGACTGTGCCTCCTGGGGCAGGGGCAGGAAGCGGTGGGGGGAACAGTGAAGCATCAGGGTAGGGCAGCCCCCCACCCATGGCACTCCCACAGCCTCGGTCACAATGATGGGGGTGTTTGAAAGAGTGTCTTGAATTGTAAAGATCTAGACTGAGTTCTTATCAGAAGCACACTTACCCAGAGCTGTCAGAACCTGAGGGTTAAGAAGGAGAGGGCGCTAACATTAAGGGTGCCTGGAAGTTGCAAGCGGAGGCGTGGGGAGTCAAGGTGAATGTCTGTCTTCCTAGAGATTTTCAAATCGCCAAGGAGGTAATTCCCCACCCCCAACTTTGGGATTAGATATCAGATCTGGGAGCTGCAGAGGGAAGAAGAATGCCCAGGTCTGCACTGAGAGAGCCTAAGCCAACGGGGCCCAGAAAGTGGGCTATGGGGGCAGGGGGAAGCCAGGTCCCATCTATGGAGGAAGGAAGGGCCCCCAAAAGAGCCGCAGATGGATGAGATCAAAGCCAGCTTCTAGTGACTTCATGAAGGGCTACCTGGTTCCTGGTGACAGCTGAGTGCCAGTTATGGGAATGGGGTATGTGTTACCTGTGCTTCTTGCCAGCTCTCTGGAACCTCAGCATTCAGCTCCAGTCACATGTCCCTAGAGTACCTCTCTTCCCTCACTGGGGCAGTGAGATGGGATATCCCCCTTACCAAAGAAGCCCTTGGCTTCCCTTCAGACATGGAGTCACCAAGCACCATCTTGGGGAAGGTCTGGCAGCTTTCTCCGGCCCCCCGGGCTTCCATGATCTCCCTCTCCTCTGTTGCCATCTAGAAAACCACACTGCTGCTAATGGGGCCAAAGGACATCTTTGAAGTACCAACATTTGGCCTCACCAGATTCCATAGCCTGGCTACCATCACAATCCCCTGTCCTCACAATGACCCACATTGTACCAGTTGCTAGGGCCCCTTAGGTGGAGGGTGTGACATCTTCCAGCTGCCATTATTAAGAAGTGCAGAAGGGGCCTTTCCCACCCCTAATGGATTGCTTTGAGAACTAAAATTCTACCACTTGAAATCTAGAATGTCATCATCTGGAATCTGTTCTTTGGGGTTACTCTTTTAAATGAAGATTATATTGGGATGAGTCACAATTACTTCCATAAACCCTGTTATGGGCTGAACCACATCCTTTTCCAAGTTCATGTGTTGGAGTCCAAACCCCTGCTACCTCAGAATGTGACCTTATTTGGAGATAAGGTCTTTATAATGGTGATTAAGTTAAAATGAGGTCATTAGGATGGGTGCTAATCCAATTTGAAGGGTACTCTGAGAAGAAATTTGAACCTAGACATGTACAGAGAGAAGATGTGAAGATACAGGAGAAAATGGCTATCTACAAACCAAGGGGACTTTGGATTAGCCAGGGTTCTCCAGAGAAACAGAACCAGGGTGTGTGTGTGCGCGTGTGTGTGCGTGTGTGTATAATATATAAAATATTCATTATGAGGAGTTGACATCTGTATATGTATGTGTATGTATACCTATATGTATTATATATAATATGAGGAGTTGACACACAATTATGAAGGCTGAGAAATTCTAAGAACTCCTGTCTGCAAGCTGGGGACCCAGGAGCACCAGTGGTTTAAGTCCTGGGGCAAGGACAGGAGGAGACTGATGGCTCACTCACTGTAGTCAGGTGGAGAGAATCAGTTCAACCTTCTGCCTTTCTGTTCTATTCAGACTGTTTCCAGATGGAACATGACCCATCCACACTGGAAAGGGGGGAAATCTACTTTACCTACTGCAATGATTCAAATGCTAATCTTGTCCAGAATACCCTCAAAGACAGAAATGAAGTATAAGCAGATATCTGGGCAGCCAATAGCCCATTGATGTTGGCACAGAAAATTAACCATCACAGACCTGGACTAGATCATTCTCGCTCAGCTCTCTGAAGGAACCACTCTGCTGTCACCTTGCTCTCCAATGTTTAGCCTTCAGAACTGTGAGAAAATGAAGTTTGTTGTGTAAGCCACCCGCTCAGTAATACTGTGCTATGGCGACCGTATCCCATGAATGCAACCCCATCCTCCCCAGTGGGTTGAGGGGAGCAGCGAAGAGATTGGAGAGCTGGGAATATAGTTTACCATCTTCCATTTTGTTATTTGAAGGCAGGTTTGTGTTATGGAAAAAGAAAGGCTGCATATGAATTTTAGCTTTGCTCTTCTTTCTAGCTGTGTGACCAAAGGAAGGTTATTTTACCTATCTGAGGCTTGGGGTCCTCATTTGTAAATGGGATAAAGCTATACCCTCTTTATGTTGCAGCACTGATGTGAAAATAAGAGTGTTTAAACTACTCCCTGCTCATACAGGGACCAAGCAAATAATAGTTATCATCATTATTACTCGAATGGGTAAGTTTGTCGCTAGACAGAAGAGAGTGCTCAAGGTTTATCTTCTGTCTTTCTTGCAAACCTTTAAATGAACTGTGGCTTTCCCAGTTCATTGGGTGGGGACCATGTGATTTCTGTCACCACGGTTAGTTATCTCATGGGAAGTTGTCTATCCAGCCTCGAGCCCCAGGAGCAGATTGCCAGATACATATAGAATTCCCAGTTAAATCTGAATTTTAGATAAATAATTTTTAGCTTAAATTTGTTCTAAAAAATTACATGGGATGCATTTCTAGTAAAACAAAAAATCCAATTTTTATCTGAAATTTAAATTTCACTGGGCATCCTATGTTTTCATTTGCCCAAAGAAACAATTATATATGACCAAGTAATTAGGGTAGCTTTGTTTCAGAGGAGTGTCATCTTTTTGAAAACAGTGAGCTAGCGTGGACATACTTCTCTCATGGCGATGGAAAAAGCACACAAGACCTTGGAACTGACACACTGTCACTTCTGTCTTATACTATTAACCAGAGACAGTCACATAGCCAAGCCCAGACAGACTCAAAGTATGGGAAATGTACTCTTCCCCTTTAATGGGAGGAACTGCAAAGACACAGGATCAAAGGGGGATACAGAGGATAAAGAACTGGGGCCAATTGGGCCAGGTCCCCTGGGAGTCAAGAGGTCAGTGCAATTATGGGAAGGTTTGGAGGAAGGTGTGACGTGGAGGGTGGGTAGTATTTGGGTGAGTGGGAGCATGCTTCACTGATGATGATTTCTCACTGCTGCTCCATTTCTACCCTCTGCCCTTCCCCACCCTGCCCTTTCCCTGGGAGGGTGACCTAGCATTCTCATTTTCCTGTCCCTAGAGAAGATGATCACAAACTGTCCTTTAGGGTTGGCGAGATAGGCCTCCTGAGCTTTGGGTTGGTCTGGCATGGGCAGCAGTGGAAAAAGAGCCTCACCTCCTCCTCTGAGCTCAGAGAAAGGAGTCTGCAGTAAAGCCATGTGTCTGTGCTGGACTCAGGGCAGTTCTGGGACCAGTAGTCAGAGCTGATGTGCTTGCTTACTATTAGAACTTGGCTGATGCTGGTGTTTCTATGTCTTCTCCCTTCTCATTAACACCCCTTCTCACTTTTTTCCTGTCCTGTAGCTTCACTGCACACAAGGTTTTTGCTGCCTCCCCATTTCAGCTTACTCATAACTTCAGCTTCTGATGGACTTCCTAACCCTGACTATATGGCCTCTCCCTGTACCTTCTGTGTTGTTTTCCCTAACTGTCAAAGTCACTCATTATTCCTAGAAGACCTTTCTAAGGGCAAGAATCAGAATGAGCTGGCCTATCTCTGCTAGGTCAGAGCTTTTCATTCCGGCCATAGGGCTGATGGGAAAGTTGCCCAGCCCAGTCCATTCTGCAGCGAAGTGGGAGGAAGGGGAGGACAGGGTTATAGGGAACAGCGCATAGTAGCCTTGGGTGATCTATCAGTTGGCATTGCAGGTAAGTCAGCTTCATTTAGAAGGGTAGTAGGTGTAACAGACATCATATTGGAGATTGACGGGCATTCACAGAGTGATGTATCAATTGTAAGTTTGACAAATAACCATATGAGAGACTTGTATATTAGCATGATGCTCACAAGCTTTTATGTACATTACCTCATTTGAGTCTCAGGATGCCCTCGTGAGGCAATTTAAAGCAGGTACAATTACTGCTACCTATCAAACAAGGAACTTAAGTCACACAGAGAGATGGTGATTCGTGTCTGCATTCAAAGGGTGATAGTGGTTGATCCAGGACTGGAATGCAAGTTCCCCAATCCTTTCCCTGTTTTGATTTTTTTCTTTTTGGATTTTATTTTTATTTATTTAAACGAGGTCTCTGTCACCCAGGCTGGAGTGCAATGATGTCATTTGGTGTTATAATAGCTCACTCACTGCAACCTCAAACTCCTGGACTCAAGTAATCCTCTTGTCTTAGCCTCCCAAATAGCTGGGATTACAGGTACAGGGGTGTGACACCTGTCCCTGATACAGGGTTTCCCCCTTCAAAGCTAAACAGGGACCCCTATTTTCTAGGCCTGGGTGAGCTTAGAAATCAATCTCATCAAACAATCATTTCTAGGCATAAACAGGCCCTTTCCAGGTCATATTCTCTGGGCCCAAGCAAGGTCATGAAAAAAGCACCTGATTAATATCTCATCTGGGTGGTTCCTCCTAGAGTAGGGAACACATACCCTACTACTTCGCTTGGAGCAAGGACTGCAAGGACCACATTCCTTTCCTAATTTTAGGATTATTTTCTGCCTGTGGTCTCCTGGCCAATTGTGATGTGTTCTGGACATACATTCTGGACTCTAAGATAAGAAAATAGTATATAAACCCCTAGACCAGTGGTTCTCAACCTGTGGGTCGCGACCTACAGGAACTGCATTAAAGGGCCGTGGCATTAGGAAGGTTGAGAACCATTGCCCCAGACAGAAGGCCCACATGGGCTTCCCATTTGGGTCCCCCCTTCACCACTGTGGAGGTTTTTTAATCTCTCTCTTTATCTTTCTATCAATAAACTCTGTCCTTTTGCTTACTCACACAGTCCATGGTTTCATTCTTTGAATCCTGGGATCAAGGACCAGACACAGAAATTCTGGCTACATTACCACACCTGACTTTTTTTTTTTTTTTTTTTAAGAGATAGGGTCTCACTATGCTTCTCAGGCTGGTCTGCAACTCCTGGTCTTGGGTAATCCTTCTGTCTCCCAAAGTACTGGGATTACAGGCATGAGCCACCATGCCAGGCCTCCATGTATTTTTATACTAGACCATCAAGATTGTCTTTGTGGCTCCCCTGTCTAAGAGGCAAAATGATTTTCTGCCTCATAAAAAGAAATAAAACTCAGTAAGTACATAGAAGTTTATAATAGCAAAAAACTGAAATAGCTTAAGTTTCTGTCAGAAGATATCTAGTTAAATGATTGGTGCTGTATTTATATCAAGAATAATATGTAGATGTTTAAAAAAGGTAAAAAATAAGATGAAAGAAAAAAATAAGATAGCTGCATTAGTAGCAAATATCTTGTTCTCTAAGATGTATTATTTACTAGAAAAGCAGGAAAAATGTTCCTATATGTATTAAAATATGAAAATACACTTTTATGTACCTAGAATATATCTGGAAAGATGCATAAGGAACTGGTTTATTATGGTTGACTCTGTGGTTGGGGAGCTGACGTACTGGGGGCTTAGGGTGGGAGGGAGACTGATTCTTACGTGTATATCATTTTGTACTCTTGACCTTTTTGAAACCACATGCATATATTACATTTTACAGTAAGATTTTTAAAAAGGTTATCTGGAAGAGAGAGCTTCTTCCCTCACATAGGTGAAGGAAGTTTAGAATGTATAACCTGTTCAACTTGAGGACAGGCAGATATTCTCAAAACACATGGCCATATCCTTACCACCTTACCACCTACCCCCCCCCCCCCCCCGACCACACACACACATTTTGCAATCTGGGATAGTCTTACTTCAACAAGAGATGGATGCCATATTGCTAAAATGTCCTTGTCCTTTTCTGGCTGCCTGTGTTGCAGTCTCTATTGTGGTTTTGAGACACTTCACTCAGGCATGCTGGAGTCTTTAGAGAATTATCATAGTAACGGTTTATTGGGCACTTAACCATATAGCAGACACTGGGAATTTTCCATGGATTATTTTACTTAATTTTCATAGTAACCTTTAAATAAGGTCCTATCATTATTTCTATTTTTATAGAAGTCAAAGCTCAGAGGGGCTTAGGTCCCTTCCCATAGTTATACGGCTAAGAAGAGGTGAAGCCACAGTTTAATCACGAAAGTCCCTGTATCTAATCCCTCCCTGTTTGAAATATTTAAAGTAGTTTCTGGCCAATATAGGAGTATGCAGGAGAAGGTGACTCAAAGCACTCCAAGGATTCACTGAAGAAATCAGACAGTGGAGCGAGTAAGGACTGACTAATGAGGGCTCTTCCAAGGAATGTTCAGGGATGCGTATGAATGCAGGTGTGGGAGACAGAAACCACACAGTAATTCCAATAGGGAAGTTAGAATATAAAGAATTATTAACTAGTAATAGAGAATTAGTTGCTACTAAGAGGGCAAAGAGAACTCTATTTTATCTAGAATGAAATACATTTGGAAGAAGTGGCCTTTTGAGGCTGAGATTCAGACCTCATTGGGGTGGATCTGGCTGAGCCACTGAATAATGCAAAAGTTTGCTAGGTCAAGGTCAATGCTAGCAAGCTAAGAACTGCTAGCTGGGTGCCAACAAAACCAGTTTGATGAAAATATTTCAAATTATATATAAAACCAGCACATTGTACCCTGTGATTACATTAACGTACACAGCTATGATTTAATAATAAAAAAAACAAAACAACTCGCTGGAAAGCTGCCCAAGGGGTGTTGCACTTGTCAGGAAGTTACTGATAACTTTAGCTAGGAGGGACTTTTGGGGGAGTTTCCCCCAAGGTGCTACTGAAATTCTCTGGATGTGAGTATAACTAGGTTCTACATATGGGGCAAGCATTGTGGGCCTTGCAGGCATGTGAAAAAAAGAAGGCACTCTGGACCTGGGGAGAGAAGCCCCTTTCTATGGTGGTGTCTCTCCAGTGTGCCCTACAGACACAGCTTAACAGCTGGCAGGAGAAATGCTCGCAGGGTTCAGCTTCCATAACACAAGTAAGGGAGGATTTGCAGGCTGAGGCAATGCATCAAAAATTGGCAGAGTGTGTACATACAAGCAAGTCAGTTCCCTCAACACTCTGAATCAGTGTCCTGCCTCTTGAGAAGTTCACCCAAAACAAAATTTCACAAGCCTCTTCCATGTTCATGACCTTGTGCTAGGCACTACTGGGAAATAACAGGTCATGATATGTGACTCTTACCTTTGTGGAGTGTATAATCAAGTTGGAGAGGAGGAAGTGCTTCCTGATATTATCTAAATACTTCCACGCTTGCCTGCCTTTAGGGTGCCAGTTTCCTCAGCCTAGAACATCCTCTTCCCCTTGTCTCTACCTGTGAAAGTCCCCTCCCACCTCCAGCCACTACCACCTATAAAACTGTGTGCTTTGCGCCTGTTTGGCTGCCTGGTGGTAAATGGTCTGGTCTTGTGTCTCTGCTCCCACCGGGTGAGAGATGGCTGAGGGCAGAGCTCACTATCTGCTCATGGCACCTGCTGTGAGCTTAGCCAATGTCCCCAATTCCCTCCCAGCTAATGAGTATGACAAAGGCAGGTGATTCAGAGGGTCAGGGAGCTAGAGCTTCTTGTTTTTGTGCTTACATACCCCAAGCAGAAGTGAGAGACCTTACTTCTTAAACACTTTCCTACTTTTATCTCTCTACCTTGATGTAAGTGAATTAGCAGTAGATGAATTCCCATAAAGTTGGATATAAATCAAAGTCTTCTAAGTTTAATTCTATTTTAAAGGCTTGTTAGTAGGGTGACAGGTGTGGGAACTTTGCTGTTTAATAGAAACTTTGTGCATAATTTAATAAAGCCACTTTCTCCAAATTTATAATTTATGGAACCCTAGTAACTGCTCATATGCTGGCTTTGGTAAGGCAAAGCCCACTATGGTGATGGCGGAGAAACTGAATAAAGGTACTCTGGGGCTCTGACTAGGGTAGAACTCCCAGAGGGAGGAGTGTTTCCAGGATGAGCCTGTGTCAGGTGGAAATTCTGGGCTTTCATTATTCAGAGCCAGAGGAACCTTGGAGACCCTCCAGCCTGGGCATACAGTAGCTTTCAGTAATGACTTGTTGATTGATTCATTTGGGGTGAATGAGGGGACCAGTGGAGTATCCTAGAAGATGTTTTGTACCAGGGAAGGGAGTCCTGGGCTTCTAACCTCAGTCCTTCTGTTGGCTAAGCCAAGACCACAACAAACCATTGAAACCCTAAAAGGAGGGCAATTAACCCTGCCCTGCTTCTTGTGGGGTCACCATTGTTTCCCCCTCAACAAGTGGGCTTGGAGTGTAGTCCTGCACTTGCTGTTGGAGTTGCTCCCACTGGCCTGTAGTTTACTTATTTATTTTTTCCTTTAATTTATGTTTAGCTCTATACCTTGAGGACAGTATCACCTGGTTTTTTACAATGTACTTTCTTGGCTCTTGGTGCTCAAAGTGGCTCAGCTGAGTGAGATGATGGAAGGTCTTCCCTATGACATTGTTGGAATCTCTCTCAATGAAGCCACCTTGATCGTTTCATCTGACACTTTTTTTCATTTTGTGTAAAAAAACTCTCCTTCTTCTTGGTCCTTCTACCCCTAGTTGAGGAGGGTGATCTCAACTCTGTGAAGAGTGTTGGCCAATACTGCCCCCTTGTGGTGCCAGCTTGTCTTGTTAGGAGGTTTTCAGTCCAGTTTTTCCAGGGATTCCTGCTCCTGACCCTTTGCAGAATTATCAGGTCACTCCAGAAAAGCTTTAACCCACAAGACCCTTGAGAGGGATTTCATCTATAGAGAATGCCTGGTGACAAGCCAAACCTTCAGGACTGGTTTATGGAGATCTGTGTTCCAGGGAGGAGATGAAGGCAGGGGGGGAGTATATCATAAGCAGCATACCTGGGAGCTAGACTAGAGCCATGGGCATGAGACCAACCATGGAAGGAGCCATAGTGGGGACCTTCAGCATTAGGGACATCTAGAGGAAGCAGTCAGCAGCTGTCCCAGCAGGCAGGTAGGGCATGGCTCCTGGGGGTTCTTTGGCAAGCAGGAGGCATCCAGCACTGTATCAGCAAGCAGCGGGGTTTGTCCTGTGGCTTGGGGTAGGACTTCAGACCCTCAAAGGGATTAAGGCTAAGAGATGGGAGACCTGATGTGGAACAACATAAGGCTGAGGCAGGAGGAGGGGAGCGCCTGGCAGGGAAGCAAGTTCAAGGCTAAAGAAAATACAGGTGAGGGGCTAAGAGTAAGCATCAGGTCTGGAACTTGGGTAATAGATGCGGGGGTTCTCAGCTTCCATAACTGCGGAGTGAGTTAGAGGCCGGGCTTGAGCCTGACCTATGCTCATCGATGCTTTGTGATCCCACACAGTGGGAGGGACTGTGGGACTGAGAGGTCCCTGGACTAATGGGAATCTCCAGAGGTGAGCGGAACCTGTGGGAGAGGAGTAAGTGCCCCAGCTGTCACTGTGAGGGGCCATCACTCCAGCCAAATTTAGATTTTTGTAAAGATTCCATGTAAGACCTGAGCTGGGCAAATTCTGAATGCGCTTAGTGTGAAGCTGGTGTCTCTTCTCTCCCAGCCCTACCAGGGCACTGCCCCTTCCCTAAGCATGCACCACTAGACCCTGCTCTGAGCAGTCACTTCCCTGCCAGGAAGACAAAGCTGCTGCTGATCTGCCACCCTGAGAGGGATCCCATCTGTGAGTCACACCAACTCTTGGTGACTGACCTGACTGCCATTCTTCCCAGGCGTATTGAGACCTCTTAACCCGAATGAGTAATTTTGGGTGCAGAAACAGAATAATGGGAGAGATGGCTGGGAGTTACAGGTAAGCTTCTCAGGACCCTTCCTTGTGCCACAAGACAATGAACACACATTAGGCTTAAAATACATGCATTTCACGTGGGACCCTCCTTTGAAACCCAAACATGGGCCTTGGCTGTGCTATCTGCTAGTTAAGAGGCTGCCTCAGTTGCTGGCAGGTTCAAAAGTGGCTCACTTTTCCAGGGACTGTATTGTCACTTAGGTTGTTTACAGCAAGGAGTTTTTGACATACCTTGGCTTTCTGATGTTACCCTTAAGGTGGTGGTCCCCAGACAGTATTTCTTAAGAAGCCAGTCCCCAGGGATGTACCATGAAGCTCAAGTTTCCATGACCAGATACATTTGGGAAGGGCTAAGTAGAAGTTCCCAGTTCCCATCAGTGTCAGAAGGGGCTGAGGAGCCCAGCTTTGATTCTAGATTCATTTTTCCCTGTGTGCTCTGTGTTTCCTCCCTCAGAACTACTTTCCCACAGAGCTCACAGGGAATCTGCTTTTAGTGACACACTGGGAGCATTATTTGAGGGTGGATCAAAACAAAGCTTTAACCTGCAGAAGCTGCCGGAAAGCCTCTGACCTTGGGGTGTACTTCCTGCAGCTTCAAGGGACTTCCATGGCAGCCCCAGTTCACTCCTGTGATCTCCCTTGACTACCTTGGGTCATACCCACAACTTGGGGTTGGGAGTAGGGCTGCCAGAATTAGCAGCTAAAAATAAAGGAGGACCAGCTAACTTGGAATTTCAGATAAACAACAAATACTGTCACCTTTGGCTTTCTGATGTCACCCTTAAGGTGGTGTTCCCCAGAGAGTATTTCTCAGGAAGCCAGTCCCACCCGACCATAGTCACCTTAATGAGAATGTCCCAGCTGGTATGAAGAAGACGCCTGAGAGGTGTGGGGGATGCCTTTGGGGACAGGTGAGCCTGAGTGCTCCACAGGAGTTCCATGCTGGGACCTTGGCATTGTTCCCTCCTGCTGCCACTGTAAATAGTTCATGAGGGCTATATGTGTTGGGCTTTGGGCCAGGGGTCCACATGCATGTCTTTTATTCTATTCATGGGGGATTTTTGTTACCTCTATTGATGTGTGAAGAAGCCATGGCTCAGAGAGGTTGAGTGATTTGTCACCTAGTTCTTCAGTAGCAAAATTGAGATCCAAAGTTTATTTGGATCAGGTTTTTAACTACTTCTTTGTCTTGGCACTATCCCACACCCATGGACTGACTTCCAGATTGTCTTGAAAAAGATCCTATACACTTCACCTTTCCCCGCTCAGGTTCCCTAGTGACAAGTTTTCTGCTAACAGTGTTGCTGACCTGTGGGAATGAAGTGGTGGAAGTTTCCACTTGACACTTAATTGAACCTTCTCTGCCTTTGATTTTTGATTTTTGCTGGTCAATATCAGTCAGATGACACCTTCTCTGTTCTCCTTGGACCATTTCTTTTTTGCCCTAGGCCGACTTCCTCTTTTGGGGTCTTGCTGCACGTGGCCCATCTGTCTAGTGCACTAATCACGTTTAAGCATTACCATTGGCTTACAGGTCTCTCTACCTTTGTCTTCAAGCATTATTTTGGCAGGGACGGTCTGCTTCATGTCTATATTTGAGCACCTCACATATAGCAAGTGCTCAGCTATATGCTTGTTGAATGAGTGAAGTAAGACATGCTGGAAATAGCAAAGAAAGAAGTACGTTAGCAAGTGTGTCTTTGCTGTAGAAAATGAGATTTGTTATTGATTTCTTGCCATTCAAGGGTAATTTTTCCCTCCCCTGGTTGATTTTTTTCAAGTTTGCTCTAGAAACCAGAACAGGAGGGGAGCACCTCTGTGGCAGCAGTACCGCCTTCATACAGGAGGTGGCAGGCGAGCCCAGCCTCCCCATTTCATAAAAGATACAGAAATCTCCCAAATAGTTGCCAACCCTAAAAATAAGCATTGAGGGTAAGAACTAGGCTTCGAGGCAAGTTCTCTGGCTGACTCCTGTGAAAAGGAGCCTCTTGGAGAGGGTGTTTTGAAGGGAAAATATAGCAGCTACTCATGAAGGGGCTGCTCTTCTTAAGTTCCCTTTGAGTAGTGTTTCTGGAAACGCCATGGAAAGGAACGCAATATAAACCTCTCAAGCTCTAAAGGACTCAGGACAACATCCTCCTTGCCTGGCCAAGCTGGAAGCTTGTTTGCTTTGGAAATCATTCCTGGCTCTGTGGCCCCTGGTGGCACCTCCTCCCCCTCCCCCACCGAGGGAAGCTTCTGGTGGAGTGACACCCCTGTGCACAGATCTGTGCTCTTCACAGAGGTCAGTAAAGACCTTCTGACTTGCACTAACTGGAAAGAGGTGAAAGCCTGACAAAATGGCCTGGGGAATGCAGGCAGATGGGAATTTGTCAAATAGCTCCTTGGCAGGCCCACCAATGCTTCTCAAAGTCAGCATAATTGCTAAGGGAAGGCCAGCCAGGGGGCATAGGTGTGGCCCTGAGAAGAGGTGACACACCTTCTCAGGCCTGTGCTAAAATAGATTTTAAAGCTGCAGAGACCCCCCTCCCCCGTTTTTCTTCTGACCTAAATCCTCCCCTGGAACTGAGCTGGGCTCTGGGCCAGGGTGTCAGCCGTGGACAAAGGCGCCCTGTTTTGAAGCCCAGCTACTGCGTTTTCCTGCACTAAGTCAGCGTGATTACACAGAAGGATACAAAGGTGGCAGTTGCCTCAGTCTTACCTCCCAGGAAACCAGAAACCTTGCCCTTCATGTTTCTACCACATGGCTGGGGTGGGGATGTGATAAGCAGCAGCCCGTCCTCTGCCTCAGGTCTGGCTGGCCACGTGCTGGGTGCGGGGCTGGATTCCTCCTTGGCCAGGCTTGCCCTAATTTTTCTGGCTGACTGGGGAGCCAACCATTACTCACTGCTTCTCCTCAGGGTCTCTGGACCGTGAGTGAGTGACATCCTCACGATGGTCCATTCCCCTTCCCCTCTGCCTCCTTCCCCTCCCCCACAGGGCCCCAGCTCCTCTGTTCCTGGGATTGCAGGGACAATGGGCAAGGCCTGGGCAGGGCTGGGCTACCCACTGCCATACCACCGTGGGGATCCTGACCCTCTGGCTCTGGAGGCGCAGTTTCCACTTCTGTAAGGTGGGGATAATAACATGCCCCACCTAACTTGCCAGCTGTCTAGAAGGCATGCTCACAGAGATGGTACAAGTGACAAACGAGTGAGCATTCAAGATGGACGGGGCTCTCTGGGCCTGGCGGGTGGAGAGGATGAGAGGGATTTAGGTGTGTGATGCGATGGGCAGGGTGTGCTAGGTGGGGAAATGGTAGAAACGAGGGCAGGAATCCAGGAGGCATCTCTTAAGGGACAGAAGGTACACCATTCTGGCTTAACCCAAAGCCGTGTGTGTGTACACTCAGGTGCACATGTCCCCGTAACAGGGATGTGGTCCTAAAATCTTGGAGGTCCCATTAAAGAGTGCCTTGAAGGTCTGGCTGGTTATACTGGGGAGTGTCGGCAAGTTTATGAGGAAGGATCTTCTGCAAAGTAGTGTCGGGAAGGTTAACACGGCTGTTTGTGTATGAGGAAGGGTTGGAGAGAACAGGGAGAGGGGTCCATTTAAGAACCAATTAGAAGTTCACGGCCAGTGGAGAAGGGGTGTGAGATAGCAATGGAGTTGGGGGAACAGATGCAGACTCTTATGCCGGAAGAATCGATAGGCCTTGCCTGAGTTTAGGCCAGAAATGAGGAGAGTGGTGAGGCCCCAGCTGTGGAAGAAACAGGCAAGGCCTGGACTGGGCAGGGAGTTCAGCTTGTCAGGCATAGCACCTGAGGTAACTGTGTCCGTTTGGTCACATTTAAGCAGGGGCAGGTGGCAGAGAAAGCTCACAGTAGGATAGGACTCCACCAGCAGAGTCTCCTCACCATTCTAGTCTCCTTGGTTTTTCCAGAAGTACCTTTTGCCTTGACCCCATATCTTGACTCAGCTCTAGCTGCCAGTCAGCCTAACAACTGGGCCTGCAGGCCTGGCTCTCTGCTGAGCCCAGCCTTGGCCAGAATGATCTGTGACCTTGGCTGGGCTTTGCTTCACCAGGGGCTGGTGCTCCTCTCCCTGCAAAGCCAGGACTCAGCTGTCTTGAGGGGAGGCAGAGAACTCAGCCACATTTGGCAGGCTGCTTTTGGGAAGTAGAGACCAGGAGTTCTGCCCAAGGAGAGCAGAGAGACAAAAAAAGATGGTAGGAAATTTTCTGAGAAGAACAAAAGGCATTTTCCCTCTCCAGTTCAGGCCCTTTCAGACAGCTGTTTATATGATTGATGGCAACATTTATTTGCCTCAGTTTTCTGGAAATCACCAGTCTCCAGTCAGGGCTCAGCACCCCAAGGAGAACACTGCTAGCATTGTGTAGTGTGCATTTTCATTCTAAGTGAGTTGTAGGTGCAGGCACAATGCTGATTGGCAACACAAGTGGCAAAAGAAGGTAGGTGTTAGAGCCCAAAAAAGGAGTTGGGGCTGGGGGAGGTCCAGGTTCTGCAGCTTCCCAGTCCCCTCTTCCCTTTAGACCTCAGTCTTCTCATCTGTAAAATGACAGTATTGGGCCTGTTGGCCTCCAAGTTCCTTTTGAACCTTGACATTCTGTATTTTTTTTTTTCTATGTGTGTGCCATGGTCTAAGCCTACAGCAAGGTTTTTGGGGCAACATTGGCAAGAAAAAGCAAAGACTTTGCCATCTGGACAAGGCAACCACTGAACTGGCTGCACCCAACCTGTCCAGGGCTTTTGGATCTGTCTCTGCTGAACAGAGTTCTGGTCAGTGAAAACCCTCACACTGTCCTCTGGATCCCACCAAAAGTCTGTTTTGAGTTTTTATCTAATACCTGAGTCTGCAAAAAAGAAAAAGAAAAATAACTTCTAAGAGATGGTCAAAGACTAATTTTCAAATATTTTAAAAGCAATGAAATTTTTTTTGCAAAGGCAATTTTATGTGGAATTAAGACAGATAAAGCTATGGCAGAAGGGATATAGAGGCCAGCTCTGCAGCCCCCTCTTCACACCCACCTGCCCCCCCCCATCCCTGTCCCTTACAGAACCTGCAGAGCAGTGCGGTTTGTAAGGGGACAACCTAAGGGTCAGACAGTGCCCTCACAGGGTGGGGACAAGTGAGCTCCCTGACTCCATGTCCATGTTAAGCCTTCCCCTTATATATAAAGTCACCTGAAGAACCAGTATATGAATTCTTCTGTATTTGCCATAAAACTTTCGTTGAAGATACACTGTGTGTGTTTCACTGAATATCACATGATATTCATTCTGGAAAGCCCTCCCCACTCCTCTTTCATGAGGCATTTCTTTCGGCAGTTCACATTAGGAAAAACTTTATCTTTTCTCCAGGAACTGAAAGTCTCTCAGCAATTTGTTCTGTAACAAACAAGCGCACACAACTTGTTTCTCCCTGGAGGAACTTGGCCATAGTAAGAGGCACACGGCCGAGTACATTTCCCTCCTTGTGCTGCGTGCATGGCGGGGAAGATGCTGGGGACCTAGGCTTGATGTCCATTTCAAACTCCTGTGTCATCTTGTACCTGACAGCCCAGAAAACTAACGATGGCGTTTGCCAATTCCCCTGCTCCTGGGATTCCAGATTTAAATCCGCTTCCATTAGGTGCACCGATGCCCTCTCTAGAAGGTGGACGCGGAGTGGAGTTGTCCTAGCTGTGCTGGCTCTTGCTGGTGGCCGGCCAGCCAGCACAGTTCTGGGGTGTGGACATTCTGTAGTGGTAAATCACTGTTCAGCTGCTAGTTCTGTGGGTGTCATGGTCCATCAGTGGGGTACATGTTCTCCCTGATCCTGGGATTGGAGCTTTGGCAGCATGTTCTTAATTTCAACAATTCTAGGTGCTAAGCTTTGGTTCTCTGCTCTTCTGAGAATGGCTCAGCTCTCCTGCAGCTTAGATGACTGCATTAGGGTTCTGCTCGTCACTTCTGATGGCCTAGCCTAGAGCTTTCTTCTCCTGCCATGCCCACCATTCATTGTATAAGCATATAATCCTCTATATGTTGGCCTTTTTGCTTAAAAAAAATCAATAACCAACAAAAATTACTTATTGGGTACCATGTACACTATTCCAGTGACAGATACACTACAAGCCCTGACTTCACCACTATATGATTCATCTAAGAAAAAAACACTTGTACTCCCTAAATCTATTGAAATTTTTTAAAAAAGCCAACAAATAAGAGTGGATTCTGTTTTCTCCACTGACGTTCTAGGTCACCAGGATGCTTAGGTCCAAGTCTTTTTGTCCCTTGCTCCTTGTTGAAGCTGCTTAGGGTGCATGAGCCTCAGTTTCTACTTGGATAGTTCCATGACAGTAACAACCTCATTGTGATGTAATCCTTTCCTTGTCTGTCTCCCCACTGGTTCCTGCCTGCCTCGGTGACTCACATCTACTTGGCAGCTTCACAGCTTACCAAGCCCTTTCCCTTGCCTGTCACTCAACCTTCACACCACCGTGGAGGCCAGCAGGAAAGGTCTATGATAAGTTCAAGGCCACAGGGTGGTTAACCAGTTTGATGGAAATATTTCAAGTTGTATATGAAAACACCTCACTGTACCCCATGATTGTATTAAGGTACAAAGCTATCAATAAAAAAAAGAAAAGAAAAGAAAAAGGCCACAGGGTGATTGCCATGGTGGGATATGTGTGAAAGGTGGTGGGAGCCTAGGTAGAATATTCTGGATGGCTTGAAGGAGTTGGGTGGTTCTAGGAGTATGTGGCACCTGAGCTCTGAAGAATGAGGTATGAAAAGATGGGTGAGCAATGGAAAGACTTGACCAGCAGAGGGAGAAGCAGGAGGAAGGTATACCTGCAGAGATGGTATGTGGTCCAGGACCCTTGGAGTGGGGTGTTGGTACCAGTGGGATGGCTGCAGATGAGGTCATCTGGAGGGCCTGGGTGAGAGTCCTGTTGTATCCCAGGGGAGTTTAGATTTTTTCCCTTAGATGTGTGAGCATCAGGGTGACCAGGCTGGAGGAGGCTGTGATGGCAACTCAAGTACAAGGTTATTAGGAGATGGTGTGAGGGGCAGTGATATTGGTGGGTATGTATATTAGAGATATTCATTGTTCAGGTAGCAGTTGACTAAGGTGAGGACTGGAAAGTTTGCTTTGGATTTGGCAATTCCATTCCTTTTCCACTATGCAAGGGCTGTCTGGAAAGTATCCAGCCCCAAAACAGGAAAAAGAGATGTATATGGTTGGATACTTTCTGGACAGCCCTCATACTATGTGTATTGGGTATCTAATATATGCCTGGCATTATTCTTTTTTTTTTTTTTAATTAAATGATAGCTTTATACATTAATGCAATCATGGGGTACAGTGTGGTGTTTTCATATACAATTTGAAATATTTTCATCAAACTGGTTAACATAGCCTTTATGCCATTTTCTTAGTTATTGTGTTAAGATGTTTATGTTCTACTTTTAGAAAGATTCACTTGTACCCTTGTAAGATAAACCATAGAGGTGATCCCTCCAATCACCCTCCCTCCACTCATCCATCCCCCCTCCCCCTCCCACCTCCCCATATTCTTAGGCTATAATTAGGTTATAGCTTTTATATGACCTGGCATTATTCTTAGAGCTTAGGCTGTATCAGTGAATAATTCCATCCCAGTAAAGGGAGATAACTAATGAATAACCAATTCCACAGACTAGTATATTTAGAGCATGTTAAAAGTACATTTATACCTTATCTGTAGGTACCAGTGATAGATTAAAAAGTGTAGAACATCTGTATAAAGGGGAAATCAGGAATATTGGGCAGGATAGCAGTTTTAAATACAGTACTCATAAAGTAACATTTGAGCAAAGACTTGAAAATGGCAGGGAGTTGCAGTAAGTGGAAAAGTTTCAGGGCAGCGCCTGTGGCTCAAAGGAGTAGGGCACCGGCTCCATATGCAGGAGGTGGTAGGTTCAAACCCAGCCCCAGCCAAAAACTGCAAAAAAAAAAAAAGTTTCAGGCAAAGAGCACAGCTATTATGAAGGTCTTACTCTTGGCTTGTTCTAGAACAGTGAAGCCAGGGTGCTGGAGTGGAGTCTGTGAGGTAGAGCAGCAAAAGAAACAGTTAGGGGGCAGGGGTCAAGTGTAGGTGGAGACAAGTCTTCAGGGCCTGGTGGGATAAGGAAGGAATTGGGCTTTGGGGGGAGCCACTGTGGAGTTTTGAGTCAAGGATCAACATGGTCTAACTTCTGCTCTAAAAAGATCTCTTCTGGCCACTGTGTTAATTATAGGCTATAGGAAAGAGGAAAACAGCACTGGCATAGTGATCCAGGCATGCTGGCTCAGGGTGGTGGCAGTGGAGGTGGTTAGAAGTTGTCAAATTTTGGATATATTTTGAAGATCAAGCCATAAGAGTTCCTGAAGGATGGAGATGTGGGATGCAAAAGAAAGAAGAAAGAAAAACAAACAAACAAAAGCATTTAAAGCATTTGATGAAATTCAACATCCTTTTCTAATTAGAACACCAAAGAGTATAGGCATAGATGGCACGTTTCTTAAACTGATTGAAGCTATCTATGACAAACCCATAGCTAATATTTTACTGAATGGAGTAAAACTGAAAGCTTTTCCACTTAGAACTGGAACCAGACAAGGTTGTCCTCTGTTGCCTTTACTATTCAACATAGTGCTGGAAGTTCTAGCCAATACAATTAGGCAAAACGAGGAAATAAAGGGCATCCAAATGGGAGCAGAGGAGGTTCAACTCTCCCTCTTTGCAGATGATATGATCTTATACTTAGAGAACCCCAACAACTCAACTACAAGACTCCTGGAGGTCATCAAAAAATGCACTATGTCTCAGGTTATAAAATCAATTGTCCACAAGTCAGTAGCCTTTGTATATGCCAATAACAGCCAAGATGAGAAGCTAAGAAAGGACACCAATTTCCTTCACTGTAGCATCAAAGAAAATGAAATACCTAGGAATATACCTAACAAGAGGTAAAGGATCTCTGTAAAGATAATTATGAAACCCTAAGAAAGGAAATAGCAGAGGATATTAATGAAAGAAGAAAAGGGTTACTTTGAATTTCTTAACATGAGCAACTGGAAGGATGGCATTCCCCTCAACTGAGATGACGAGGAAGGTTTGGTTTCAAAGACAAGAAGTTTCACTTTGGACATGTTGAGTTGGAGGTGTCCATTACACATCAAAATGAGATGTGGACTCAGCACTTTCAGTAGCATGGGAGGGGTGGAAACTGATCCCATGTTTGGAAGGAACTAGAGTGAGAAAGTGGAGCTGAAACTATAGACCACATGTCCTGCAAGAAGGGTGTGCTGCATGGTGAAAGTGGGAGGGGAGGAGAGGTTGAAGGAGATTTTTCAAAGAAAGAAACATGAGCTTGTTTACAGGACAAAGTGAACAATCTGGCAGTAATCCAGAGGCTGATGGTCATTGAAGAGAAATTGTCCCAAGGGACTCAGGGCTTTGGAGATGCCAGTGATAACAAATACACCTGGGCATATAGAACATCCTCTCCTCTTAGGAGGAAGGCTGAAGGCTGAAGACATATGCAGCTAGATTTCTAGGTGGTGGTGGTGGAGGGCAGGAAGTGGAGAGATTTTTATTTATCTATAGAACTAGGGACAATAAAGAGAGAAGGCAGGTGGGTTGGGAACTTGAGGAAGAATGTAAACATTTAGAAGAAATTTGTAGGGCATCATTCTTTACTTGGGTGAGATTTTCTCCAGCATCCCTAAAAGTTACCCTGGTATAGAAAGTGGATATTTAATCCAGGATTAGGAATTTATGGGAATAGATCCGATGGGAAGACTAGAAGAAGATAGAGCTGACGTGGTTGACAAGAGAGCAATTGGAAGTGACACCTTCTATGGTATCTGAATGGAGAAGTGAAGTCAGGAGGCACTGGCAGACATGGAGGGCCAGATTGAGTCAGGAGCTCCAATGTCAAGGTGAGGTCAAAAAGTAGGTGTAGTGAGAGCTGGAGGGGTAAAAGGCTGTGATCTGGAGGGTATGGAGGCTAAGGTTTGATAAGGTTGTTCAGGGGTATTAAAATAGAAGGTGTGACCAGGGGGATGGATAGCCCAGAATGGAAAAGAGATTGTCTTTAGAGTTGAGAAGGTTAAGGACCTGGAGATTGGGATGCTAGATATCACATAGATACAAAATTCTCCCATTGTGTGTGTGCCAGAAATTGAGTGAGAAGCAATTCCACAGGCCTGGATGATAAACTCCTCAATCTAAGTTGTGGAGCGTCTAGGCTGTCCCTAAAGGATAGTAATACGAGGCAGTTAAGGACAATGTGATGCTTGGCTTAGCCACCAAAGAGGGGGGAGGTTTACTCAAAAGTCAAATAGGAGAGGCCTGGTAAGTTTATTCCTTTTCCTGAAGTCCCTCTGCGTATAAGTATTTTTTTGTACCTCTCTGATAGCTCTTATTTGATTTGGCCTCTTGGGGTATTATGTACACTGACTTTCCCCCCATGTTTTTTTTTTCCACAGTATTACTAGTTCCTTGAGGATGGGTATACTCTGCTCTCACATCCTAGGTCCTTGACAGATATGACTTTAAAGACTAAAGCTAGGCCAGATTGTGGTTTATGTTATGTACACTGCCTGAAACAAAGGGCAAGACCTTTATTTCCCCCCCATCAACCTGCATTTTCAACAGGAGTGCTCCAATACCAAAGTTTAAAGTTGGAGCGTTTCTGGCATCATGTGGAGAACAAGAGAAATGTTAGATTCCCACATGTGTCACCTCTTAAGACCTTGGGCTCTAGACGTGTCCATGAAATTAGAGCTTGCTTGGGCCCCTAACTGATGTCCTTAACTGATGGGGAAACCCAAGGAACTGGGGGAAAAAAAAACACCCAAAAACCAAACCCAGAAATGGCTGCAGGAAAATAAGCCTCCTGCAAAAGATTACTTGTACAATGAACAGCAAACTGTATGCAAAAGCAAATATTTAATTTGAGGTGGGACTTTATTTTCCTTCTATTAGAATAACAGAAACTTTGGATCAAAGCCCCTGGGACTAATGACAAAAAAATTAAATTAAGTATAATTATATGTCACTCAAGGCCTCCTGGGAAGCCATTCAAACATGCAAAAGTCCTTTGTGAGAGGTGCGGTTGGTTCTTCCTGGTGGAGAAAGGCTAACTGAGGAGGAGGTGGGTTGAGTGAAGATAATTGTATTTGATAAACTCAATTACTACTTCTCAGCAACTGTCATGTGCTCTGCTTAAACAATGGAAAAATGATTATGTGTTCTATCCCTTTGATCCAAGTGAACAAAAGTAGAAAGAACAAAGTTTCTAGAACCTGGTAATGTCCAGGCAAGACCAGATCTGGAATTACGGAAGACACTTTAGGACTTGTTAGTACATATTGGACTGACCTACTTAGCCTACTGGTGCAGAGCAGGTACTTGAATTCCAGGGATGGAGGGAGGAACATAGCCCCCTGAAGGCACTGCAGTGCCAGGCTGAATACTCTCTGGTCTCCTCCTGCACTTAGCAGAGGCATTGACCATCTTAGTTTGGGAAATGTTTTATGTTGCAACCCTGAGCAAGGAGGACTCACTGTGTTTTGGATACTGTTGGATACACAGTGGTTGCCTATATCATTTTCTCTTTGGGGTGGTTATAAAAGGCAGTTTCAGTTCACACATCAATTCCATGTTAGCCCTTAAGACCTAGATCAGTAAAAATTAGCAAACAAACCAAACCAAAACTCTAGCTTTAGCCAAAAACTAGTTGTGATTTGAATTGGATTAGCAACATTCTTTTCATAGCACTACGAGAGCCAATGTTTTGCCTCACCAGTTTCTTAACTCTTATATTTGTCCTAACTTTCAGACTTCCATGTCCAGCTGTCCACTGACTGCTGCCACGGGCACTCAGATTCTATCCTCTTCTCTCAGGCTAGTCTCCCACTCCACTCCCCCAGAGCCCTGGGAGTAACCTGGACTCACTGTTCTCTCTCTGCTAGTGCAGTGGTTACCTCCCATGCTACCCTCTCCCAACTCTCCTTTGAGGTCTGTCCTCTTCCCCACCCCCCAGCCATAGTCACAATGCATGCCCTCCCCCCTTTTTTTACCATCTCTGGGAAGTGGGGTAGGGGGTGTGGATGACAGCCACTTCCCAGCTGGCCTCCTTGACTCTCTCTTCTCATCAACTCATCCTCTGTGTTCCTTCACTACTCCTTGAAAGCAAAGTAAAACAGAACAAATTGTAAAAGGACCACCCTGCACGTGGCATAGTGCTTGCAAGAACAGATTCTGGATTTGGAGGCTTGAGTTTCAACCCTAGTTCTACCACAACCTTGTGGGGAACCTTACTTGAGTCTCTGGTAAAACCGGGACTAAAAATAATCCCCACCTCAGAGACTTCTTATAACAGGTCAGTGAGCAAATCTACAAAGGATGGAGCCTGGTACAGAGTTAGCAGTCTCAATGAGTGTTAGCTGTCATTAGCCTCCTGAAAACACTTCAGTGTCTGATCATGGCTTAGAGCAGTCGTTTTGACATTGCTTTAGGAGGCCCGGGATTCCTTCTGTCAATGTGAGAGAAATGGGGAGCATTGACATATAAAGATGATTCGGGGTCTACTTTTGTTTCAATTTTATATTAATGTTTTTAATTGAAAAATAGTTTTCCCATAAGCTTGCAAGTTGAACCTGAAAAATTTCATAATTCTATTTGTCAGTCTAGCAAACATTTAGAATCATGTTTAAAGGAGCTTCGATAATTTCTTCTAAAATACTCAAACTGCCTTTAAACTCCAACATATTCTGTTTTTATTTAAGTGTGTTAACTATCTAATTCATCCTATCATCTGAAGTATTTCATAATTTTCAAAATACTTTAAGATATATGGTAACTCTCAGTGTTCCTCATAAACTTAAAGAATATTATAATTTTAAACTGAAAATTATAAGACAAAAAGTGTACTGATAGACACTCTAAATTAGCATCACAAGCCTGATTTGTTAGCTATTTTAATGTGCAAATTCTCTTTAACATAATGTAGATTCAAACATTAAATTTATATATATCATTTCTAAATTTATATGTTACCTTTAGGTAGATTTGACTTATTTAATCATCTCTATATTTAAGTTTAAATCTCCTAGGATTAGAAAGATACTCATTGAATCAGAAAACAACTGTGTCACCTGTTGTCTCAGCTACTTGGGATGGTGAGGTAGGAAGATAAGTTGAGCCCAGGAGTTCAAGGCTGTAGTGTACTATAATTGTACCTGTGCACAGCCACTGCACCGTAGTGTGGGCATAGTGAGACCTAGTCTCATATATGTTTAAAAAAACAAAAGAACTATTTCATCTCAACTTCAGTAACTTGGGACTTCTTTTTTTTCTTTTTTTCTTTTTTTTTGAGACAGAGCCTCAAGCTGTCCCCCTGGGTAGAGTGCTGTGGCATCACAGCTCACAGCAACCTCCAACTCCTGGGCTCAAGCAAGTCTCCTGCCTTAGCCTCCCAAGTAGCTGAGACTACAGGTGCCTGCCACAATGCCCAGCTATTTTTTGGTTGTAGTTGTCATTGTTGTTTGGTGGGCTGGGGCTGGATTCAAACCTGCCACCTTAGGTGTATGTGGCTGGTGCCTTAGCCACTTGAGCCACAGGCGCCGAGCCAACTTGGGACTTCTGATACAAATATTCTAAGCTTACTGACTAGAGAAGACCCTGTCTAGGGCACAGGATTTGACTCTTGCCCATGACACAGGAGCAGAGCTCAGGTCCCTGACCTCCAGGTGTAAAACCATTTCTCTCTACTCAATGTCAAGTAACCCATGGCCTAATTTTTGGTAATCAATTATTACCTCACCAATATTACAATAAACTATGCTGCTCTTTTGGTTCCCTTTCTTCAGCTTTCTTAAGGTATCTACATGTATTTTGTTCCTGGCTCTTTATACTCTTGCAAAACAGTTTTATCATCTCTTTGAATTTTATTATCTGATGAAAGAAGATAAAGTCCTTCCCTCCCCACTCCTGTATTTTTCACTCTGGGATGGCTACTACTATCACGGCTATTAAAACGATAGCCACAGTCCTGACTGTTACTTCTGCCCAATATGAAATAAGAGACTAGATGGATCCTGCTGCCTGAAACAACAAAGAACCCCAGACAAAATAGGTAAAACAGTGGCCCTCAAGACTCTGAACATGAGGCAACAAAGGACAGCAATCTTTGAAAGATTAAAAAAAAAAAAAAAAGCCCAAATGCATGGAGTCCTGCAATTTTCACAGCTCACTGCTTAGAGAAAACTTTCAGGCTGTGCATTAGTAAGAGGGAAGTAGGAACTGCCCAACATTCTCCCTGACTTAAGTAGGTAGAGCTAGGAGTCTGGCTGGACTTTGCAGAATAGAGAAAGGGAGGGAAGACAGCCACACAGAGAATTCTAGATGTCTGCAGGGGGTCCTCCTCAACTGTTCTGTTGAGTTCTGATCAGAGCATACAGGTGAGAAAACAACCCAAGGCACCCCCAAAAGACTAGAGGGCACAGTGGTCACAGCTCGCCTAGAGATGAAGAGTGCTTAGTCCCAATAACCAGACTAAAACCCTGAATACTTACAGGAGTAGTGGGTAGAGTGACTAAGAAGGCTCTTCCGTGGTGATGGGGAAAATGAACCCTAGACTACATGCTGCTCTTGTGCATAAAAGCAAGATCTGAAAGGATCAGTGCTTCTAAATAACTGTATCCCCCAACCGAGCTTAAGAATAATTATAGCAGTGGTTCTCAACCTGTGGGTTGTGACTCTTTTGTAACAATGAGAATAAAATACATCCTGCATATCAGATATTTACATTACAGTTCATAACAGTAGCAAAATTATAGTTATGAAGTAGCAACAAAAATAATTTTATGGTTGAGGGTCACCACAACATGAGGAACTGTATTAAAGGGTCATGGCAGTAGGAGGCATTTAGGAAGGTTGAGAACCACTGAATTATAGGAATATAAAAATATATAGCACTCAATAAGATAAAATTGCTGCACATGGTAGCTCGTGCCTGTAATGCTACCACTTTAGGAGGCTGAGACAGGTGGGTTGGTTGAGCTCAGGAGTTTGAGACCAGTCTGAACAAGAGTGAAACCCCTTCTCTACTAAAGATAGAAAAACTAGCCGGATGTTGTTGTGGGTGCCTGCAAATCCCAGCTACTTGAGAAGCTGAGATCCTACAAGAGGATCAGTTGAGTCCAAGAGTTCAAGGTTGTTATGAGCTATGGTGTCACTGCACTCTACCCAAGGCAGCAGAGAGACTCTGTCTCAAAAAAAAACAAAAAACAAACAAACAAAAAAACCCACACTGTTTAGCATCTGGTCAAAAATTCCTAGGCATGTAAAGAAAGAAACAAAAAATAACAAACCATGGTGGGATCATAACTATGGTGCATAATGCAAGGGTACATGTCGGATCTATTAAGTATAGAGTATAAATGTCTTAACACAACAATTAAGTAAAAGAGATGAGGTATATATTAACCAGTGTGATGTCAATGTTCCTAATTTTATATGAAATCAGCACATTGTACCCTATAAATGCATTAATGTATGCATGATCTGTGTTTATGATTTAATAAAATAATAAACCATAATGAGTACATAGATCAATAAAACTGACCCAAAAAATGGAGATAATAGACGACAAACATTGAAACAATTAGTGTCACTATCCCATATATTTAAAAAGCTAGAGAAAAGATTAAACATACCAAGTAAAGAAATGAAAGGCACATGGCCTATAGATATATGAAAAAATGCTCATCATCCTTAATCATCAGAGAAATGCAAATCAAAACTACTTTGAGATGTCATCCAACTTCAATAAGATTAGCCCATATCACAAAATCCCAAAACCAGAGGTGCTGGCATGGATGAGGAGAAAAGAGAACACTTCTACACTGCTGGTGGGAATGCAAACTAATACATTCCTTTTGGAAAGACATCTGGAGAACACTTAGAGAACTAAAAATAGACCTGCCATTTGATCCTACAATTCCTCTACTAGGTATATATCCAGAAGACCAAAAATCACACTACAACAAAGATATTTGTACCAGAATGTTCATTGCAGCCCAATTCATAATTGCTTGGTCATGGAAAAAGCCCAAGTGCCCATCGACCCACGAATGGATCAATAAATTGTGGTATATGTACACCATGGAATATTATGCAGCCTTAAAGAAAGATGGAAACCTTACCTTCTTCATGTTTACATGGATGGAGCTGGAAAATGTTCTTCTTAGCAAAGTATCTCAAGAATGGAAGAAAAAGTATCCAATGTACTCAGCCCTATTATGAAACTAATTTTAGTTTCAGAAATATAGGGAGAGAGGAGAGGGAGGGGAGGGTGGAGGGTGGGTGGAGGAAGGGTGATTGGTGGGACCATGCCTATAGTTCATCTTACAAGAGTACATGTGAATCTTTCTAAATGTAGAATATAAATGTCTTAACACAAGAAAAAGACATGAAGGCTATGTTAACCAGTTTGATGAAAATATTTCCCATTGTATATAAAACCAGAACACTATACCCCACGATGGCATTAATGTACACAGCTATGATTTAATTAAAAAAATTTTTTTAGAAGCCCTAAATTGAACTTAGAAGTGAAAACTACAATGTCTGAGATAAAAAAACTACACTAGATGAAACGATGAAATTTATAATGGCAAATTATAAATTGTGGCAGGAAAGTTTAATGAATTTCAGGCATAGTAAGAGAAACAAAACAGAACAGAAAACAGACCAAAAGAACAGAGCATGAATGACCTTTGAGACAACCTCATGGGGTCAATTAGACATGCATTTGGCATCCCAAAGGGGAGGAGAGAGGGAGGGACAGGAACAATATTGAAAGAAATTATGACAAAATAATATTCAAATTTGCTAAAAAGTATAAATTGACAGAAACTCAATGAACCCAAGAGCAAGAAATATAGAAAACCAAAAGCACATTATAATCAAATTGCTTAACAGCTCTGATAAAGAGAAAATCAACTAGACAACCAAGGAAAAGAGACAAAGATAAGAATAACAGAATTATCACTGGGAGCAATGAGGAGAGAGGAGTGAGGAGAGAGTGGAGCAGCAACATCTTCAATAAAATTCAAAAAAATGTCGACCTAGAATTCTTTACCCCATGACAATATTCTTTTAAAAAACTTATAAATACTGTGTCAAACTTAAAAAGATAAAAAAGCTTACCACCAGTAGACCTGCAATATAGTAAATGTTAAAGTTCTTTATAAAGTAGGAAAATGATACCACTGAGTAATCCTGGATAATCACAAAGAAATTGAGTATCAGAAATAGTAACTACATGAGTAAACTTAGAGTTTTTTCTTGTTATTTAGATTTCTTTTAAAGATAGACTTTTTTTTTTTTGAGACCGTTTCCCTTTGTTGCCCTTGGTAGAGTGCCTTGGCGTCATAGCTCTTTGGGCTTTAGAGATCCTCTTGCCTCAGTTTTTCATTTTTAGTAGAGACCAGGTCTCTCTGTTGCTCAGGCTTGTCTTGAACTTGTGAGCTCAAGCGATCCACCTACCTCAGCCTCCCAGAGTGCCAGGATCACAGGTGTGAGCAACCATGCCCAGCCAACAAGCTAGAATTTTTAAACAAAATAACAGTATGATATTTTTAATAACATCTGTAGAAGTAAAATTTATGTCAATAATAGCACAAAGTGCAGGAGGGGAGAAATGAAAGTATGCTATTATAGTCTTCTTAGTAGTATGTGAATAAAGATGCATACTGTATGGGAAAAACAAAAGGTTATCTTCATACTCATGATACATCTGACACAAGATGTTTGTGTAACATTTCCCCCACATCAAGCAATTCTTTAATTTTCTGTGGACACTAGCTAGGTGTCTTATAATTACAATTCAGTTAAATTCTGACACTTACCTCGAGTTAGCCCTGACCCCACAGATTAAGGGCTCCGTCCCACCATACTGCTCCTGATTTCAGATGCCTATCACAAGCCGTGGGGCCCCAGGTTATCTATGACCTCTGTCAGCTGCGGCTACAGTTTGGAGATTTCCATGAACCCCTCTTCAGATGTTATCATTTACTAGAATGACTCACAGACTCAGAAAAACACCCATGTTCACCAGTTAATTACAGAGACTATCACAATGGCTATGGAAGAATACCCACGTGGAGAGATATATAAGGGGAGGTACGGAAGTGTCCCAAGTGTAGGAGCTGCTTCTCCCCTATGGAGTTGATGTGTGTCACCCTCCTAGGATGTGGATATGCTTATCAACCCAGAAGGTCTCTGAAGCATGTACTTTAAGAATTTTATGGAACCTTTATTATTTAGGCATTATTAAATACTAATTCTATAACTCTTCTCCCCTCCCTGAGGGTGCAGCTCAAAGTTCCAAGTTTCTGATCATGGCTTTATTTTTCTGGAGACCAGCCCCCAACAAAAGGGGCCCACAAAAAGTTGCTTCATTAGGGCAAAAGATGCTTCTATTACCCAAGAAATTCCAAAGGACTTAGAAGTTTTATGTCAGGAACCAGGGTCAAAGACCAAATATATATATTTTTTATTTTTATTAAATCATAGCAGTGTACATTAATACTATCATGGGGTACAGTGTACTGTTTCTATATACAATTTGAAATACTTTCATCCAACTGGTTAACATAGCCTTCATGTCTTTTTCTTAGTTATTGTGTTAAGACATTTATATTCTACATTTAGAGAGATTCCCATGTACCCTTATAAGATGAACCATAGGCATGGTTCCACCAATCACCCTCCCTCAACCCACCCTTCCCCCTCACCTCCCCTCACCTCCCTCTCCCCTCTCCCTATATTTCTGGGCTAAAATTGGGTTATAGCTTTCCTTTGAAAGCTATAAATTAGTTACATAGCAGGGCTGAGTACATTGGATACTTTTTCTTCCATTCTTGAGATACTTTGCTAAGAATATTTTCCAGCTGCATCCATGTAAACATGAAGGAGGTAAGGTTTCCATCTTTCTTTAAGACTGCATAATATTCCACGGTGTACATATACCACAATTTATTGGTCCATTTGTGGGTTGATGGGCACTTGGGCTTCTTCCATGACCAAGCAATTATGAATTGGGCTGCAATGAACATTCTGGTACAAATATCTTTGTTGTAGTGTGATTTTTGGTCTTCTGGATATATACCTAGTAGAGGAATTGTAGGATCAAATGGCAGGTCTATTTTTAGTTCTCTAAGTGTTCTCCAGATGTCTTTCCAAAAGGAATGTATTAGTTTGCATTCCCACCAGCAGTGTAGAAGTGTTCCCTTTTCTCCACATCCATGCCAGCATCTCTGGTTTTGGGATTTTGTGATATGGGCTAATCTTACTGGAGTTAGATGATATCTCAAAGTAGTTTTGATTTGCATTTTTCTGAAGATTAAAGATGGTGAGCATTTTTTCATGTATTTGTAGGCCATGCACCTGTCTTCTTCAGAGAAGTTTCTCTTCAAGTCCCTTGCCCACCCTGAGATGGGATCGCTTGTTCTCTTCTTGCTAATACGTTTGAGTTCTCTGTGGATTCTAGTTATTAAACCTTTCTGAGAGACATAACCTGAAAATATCTTCTCCCATTCTGAGGGCTGTCTGTTTACTTTATATACTGTGTTCTAGGCTGTGCAGAAGCTTTTTAATTTGATGAGGTCCCAGTAGTGTATTTTTAGTGTACGTTGCTTCAATTGCCCGGGGGGAGGTCTTCCTCATAAAATTTTCGCCCAGGCCAATTTCTTCAAGTGTTTTCCCTGCACTTTCTTCTAGTATTTTTATAGTTTCATGTCTTAAGTTTAAATCTTTAATCCAGTGAGAGTCAATCTTAGTGGTGAAAGGTGTGGGTCCAGTTTCTGTCTTCTGCAGGTCGCCAGCCAGTTCGTCTAGCACCAATTTGTTAAATAGGGAATCTTTTCCCCACTCAATATTTTTAATTGGCTTGTCAAAGATTATATAACAGTAAGTAGCTGGTTCTCTTGGTTCTCTATTCTGCTCCCTACATCTACTTCTCTGTTTTTGTGCCAATACCATGCTATTTTGATCACTATGGATTTATAGTATAGTTTGATGTCTGGTAGCGTGATACCTCCTGCTTTGTTTTTACTTCTGAGTAATGTCTTGGCTATTCAAAGTTTTTTTCTGATTCCATTATAAAACGAAGTATTATTTTTTCAAGATCTTTAAAGTATGACAATGGAACTTTAATAGGAATTGCATTAAAATTATATATTGCTTTGGGTAGTATGGACATTTTAACAATGTTAATTCTTCCCAGCCATTAGCATGGTATGTTTTTCCATTTGTTAACATTTTCAGCTATTTCTTTTCTTAGAGTTTCATAGTTCTCTTTATAGAGGTTTTTCATGTCCTTTTTTAGGTAAACTCCCAAATATTTCATCTTTTTTGGCACTACTGTGAATGGAATAGAGTTCTTGACTATTTTTTCAGCTTGACTATTGTTGGTATATATAAAGGCTACTGATTTATGAGTGTTGATTTTGTAACCCGAGATGCTGCTGTATGCCTTGATCACTTCTAAGAGTTTTGTAGTAGAATACCTGGTATTTTCCAGGTATACAATCATATCATCTGCAAAGAGTAAAAGTTTAATCTCTTCTGATCCTATATGGATACCCTTGATTACTTTTTCTTCCCTAATTGTGATGGTTAAAACTTCCATTACA
>NW_003852419.1:4760193-4761732 GCF_000181295.1 Otolemur garnettii | reverse complement strand
GATGTGTTGCTGGATTCTGTTTGTTAGGATCTTGTTGAATATTTTCACATCAATGTTCATTAATGATATTGGTCAATAATTTTCTTTTCTTGTTGGGTCTTTTCCTGGTTTGGGGATCAAGGTGATATTTGCTTCATAGAATGTGTTGGGTAGTATTCCATCTTTCTCTATATTTTGGAAAAGGTTAAGTAGTATAGGTACTAGTTCCTCTTTAAAGGTTTGGTAGAATTCTGACGTGAAGCCATCTGGTCCTGGGATTTCTCTCTTTTTAGGGAGATTTTGTATAGTTGATACTAATTCAGAACTTGATATAGGCCTGTTCATTTCCACTTCATTCTGGCTAAGTCTTGGGAGATGATGTGCTTCCAAGTATTGGTCAGTTTCCTTCGGATTTTCATATTTCTGAGAATAAAGTTTCTTGTAATATTCATTAAGGATTTTTTGAATTTCTGAGGGGTCTGTTGTTCTTTTGTCTTTACCATTTCTGATCGATGAAATAAGAGATTTTACTCTTTTTTTCTTGGTTAGGTTGGCCAAAGGTTTATCTATCTTATTGACCTTTTCAAGAAAACAATTTTTTGATTTATTGATCTGTTATATAATCCTTTTGTTTTCAATTTCATTTAATTCTGCTCTAATTTTGGTTATTTCTTTTCTTCTGTGGGGTTTCGGATTAAAGTGTTATTCCTTTTCCAGTTGCTTGAGATGTCACATTAAGTTGTTAATTTCCTCTTTTTCCGTTTTCTCGAGGAAGGCTTGCAGTGTCTCTTAGGACTACCTAATTTCCCTCTTACGACTGCCTTTGCAGTATCCCAGAGGTTCTGATAACTCATATCTTCATTATTGTTTTGTTCCAAAAATTTGGTAATTTCCTTCTTGATCTCATCTCTGACCCATCTATCGTTCAGCATAAGGTTATTTAGCTTCCATGTTTTTGTATGAGTCTGCAGATTTCTGTTGTTACTGAGTTCAACTTTTATTCCATGATGGTCTGAGAAGATGCAAGAAATAATTTCTATTCTTTTAAATTTACTGAGGTTAGACTTGTGACCTAAAATGTGGTCAATTTTGGAGTATGTTCTGTGGGCCCATGAGAAAAATGTGTATTCAGTTTTGTTAGGATGAAATGTTCTGTAGATGTCCGTTAAATCCAAATGCTGAATGGTTAAGTTTAAATCTAAAATTTCTTTGCTAAACTTCTTGTTGGAAGATCCATCCAACACTGCCAAAGGAGTATTAAAATCTCCAACTATGATGGAGCTAGGAGAAATTAAGTTGCTCGTGTCTATTAGAGTATGTCTTATAAATTGAGGTGCATTCTGGTTGGGTGCATAAATATTGATGATTGAAATCTCATCATATACAGTATTACCCTTAACAAATATAAAGTGACCATTCTTATCCTTGCTTGCTTTAGTTGGTTTAAAGCCTATTGTATCTGCAAATAAAATTGCAACACCTGCTTTTTTCTGCTTTCCATTTGCCTGGAATATAGATGACCATCCCTTCACCCTGAGTCTATATTTATCTTTTTTTTTT
>NW_003852419.1:4741684-4759648 GCF_000181295.1 Otolemur garnettii | reverse complement strand
TTTACTTATGTGGTGGAGGATTGCGCTGGTCATTATGGAGGATAGGTCTGAGAATATCCTGGAGGGCTGGTTTAGTTATGGCAAATTTCTTCAATGTGTGAATGTCATTAAAGTATTTAATTTCTCCATCATAAATGAAACTCAGTTTAGCTGGATACAGAATTCTAGGTTGAAAGTTATTTTGTTTTAGGAGATAAAAAGTCAACAACCACCCTATTTTAGCCTGAAAGTTTTCAGCAGAGAGATCTGCAGTCATTCTAATATTCTTCCCCTTGTAGGTTATGGTTTTCTTATGTCTAGCTACTTTCAGAATATTCTCTTTCATATTAACTTTCGTGAAGTTAATTGTGATGTGCCCAGGGGATGTTTTGTTTGGGTTGAGTCATGCTGGGGTTCTGAAACTGTTTGCTATCTGAATTTCAGAATATTTTGGCATGTCTGGAAAGTTCTCTTGCATAATTTGAAGAAAAGCCCTGTGCTTTGTGAAGCAATTTCATTGCTTTCAGGGATTCCTATAAGACAAATATTAGTTTTCTTCAAATTATCCCAGAGCTCTCTGAGAGAGTGATCTGTTTTTGCTCTCCATTTCTCTTCATCCTTGAACAGTTGGGCATGGTCAGAAGCTTTGTCTTCAATGTCAGAGATCCTTTCTTCTGGCTGCTCCTTTCTGTTACTGAGGGATTCTATGGTATTTTTCAGATCTTTGAGGGCTGCAACCTCTTGTCTCAGTGTGTCAAAATATTTGGTCATTTTATCTTTTAAATCATTGAATTCTTGATACAGCTTTTAAATAATTTGAAATTCTAATTCCCTCCTTTCCTCCATTCTGTTAATCTTATTTACTATCCAGATTCTGAACTTGATTTCTGTCATCTCAGCCATCTGTTTAGAGATGGGATCTTCAATTGCATCTGCCCCATCCTTCCTTGGGGAAATTGATCTACTCTGGTTATTTAGGTTACCAGAGTTTTTCCATTGATTCCACCCCATGCTGAATTTGCACTGTTTGAAGACTGTCCCAAAACCATTTAGGCAGTGGCTGCCACTGGAGAAGGTGTCAGCTTCCTCTGGTTGCCCAGAGAGATAGGGCATGTCTGTCCCTAAAAGCCTCAGGGGTGTGAGCCTTATTGTTCTAGCTGCTGCGGCTGCTGCTCTTTCCCTGGGGGTACTGCCACTCCAGTGTGGTTCCCTCTTAACTGACCATCCTCTCACTCCAGCTGCTGGGCCTGGGGTGCTGGGTACAGGTTGATCAGTCCTCCGGGCACTCAACTCAGGTGCCTGGGAGCGGTGGTGGAGCAACAGCAGTCCCACAGGGAATGCATAGCTCAAGCAGTCCTCTGGCTGCATGGCCGGGACAGGGTGCTTGGTCTTGCAGGAGTGGGAGGACACTGCTCTTGGGCCTCCTCTCACTGTCTCTGCAGGCAAGGAGGGAAGGGTGGACTGGGTATTCAAAATGGCAGCAAAACGTTAGTTTGATTTTTCTGCCTGGTGAGAGGGTGTTCAGAGTCTCAGCAGGGTCCCTCTAGGGGAGTAGACACCACTTCTGTAGCTCTCACACGTGGGTTGAGACAGTAAGTCCTCAGTTCACCACTCACCTATAGGAAACTCATAGGAGCAGACAAAAAGAAAGAGAAAAACACAACTTTCTTCGGGGAGGGGACAGACACCCTTCCTTCAGGATGTATTATGTACCTGTAGATTGCTTTCTAGGAGTCGCCACTTGCCTCAGCAGAAGTGTCCTGCAGAGGTGTCTCTCGGCTGGGCTCCTAGTCTTCAACTTTGTTGGGTATTTTCTGGACGTTATCCTTCCCTCTGGACGGGAGCTTCTGTTGGAGGCTGGTACCTGTCAGCCATCTTGCCCTCTCCCCCAAAGACCAAATATTAATCTTAGAACCAAAAATGACTCCTAGCACTCCCATTGCTTAGAATATTCTCAGAGTTTTAGGACGTTGGTGTTTATTTCTTTTTATTTCACACATACTACAAACTCTGAAGTAACTATGATGGAGTCTAGCTAATAAGCTACCAAAGGAGATAACACAAAAACTCAAGTCAAAAAAGGTAGGAAAAGAGGAAAATGGGAACAAAATAGATGTTACAAATAGAAAATAAACATTAAGTTGTAAGATTTAAGCTTAGCCAGATCAATAATCACATTAAGTGGACATGGTGTAAGCTCCCAGATGAAAAGGGAGATATTGTAAGACTAGATAAAAAAAACAAAACCCAGCAAGGTGTGCAGTGGCTCACACCTGTAATCCTAGTACTCTGGGAGGCCAAGGTAGGGGGATGGCCTGAGATTAGGAGTTTGAGACCTGCCTGAGCAAGAGTGAGACCTCGTCTCTACTAAAAATAGAAAAACAAAACTGGCCAGGCATTGTGGCAGGTGCCTGTAGACCCAGCTACTCCAGAGGCTGAGACAAGAGGATTGATTGAGCAAGAGTTTGAGATTGCTGTGAACTATGATGCCACCGCATTCCACCCAGGGCACAGAGTCTTAAAACAAGACCCAACTATTGTACATGCTGCCTTTAAGAAAACCCAATAAAGCTTTGTCATCATATTTAAGAATTACTATAAATATTTTAAATATAAAAACAAATAGTTTTAAAGTAAAAGGATAAAAAGGATATACCAACTCTGGTAGCTCTATTGTGGTCAAGCACAGTAGATTTCAAAGCAATGACTATTACCAGAGATATGTCATTCATAATGATAAAAGGGTTAATTCATCTAAAAGATAATCCTAAACACTTATATATCTAATGACAGAGCTGCAAAATATACAAAGCAGGAATTAACAGAATGGCTAGGAAGAATAGAAAAATCTACAAAGATAAATAAGATGCAGAACATTATTAACCAACTGACCTAATTGATACTTTATAGATCACTTCAACAGCAGCAGAATGCTGATTTTTGTCACGTGTGTGCAGAAAACTTACCAAGATAGAATATATTCTGGTTCATAAACTAAGTCACAATACATTTAAAAAAAATTCAGGTCATCAAAAGTATGTTCTCTGATCACAATATAATTAAAAAGCAATAAAGGAAAGATATCTGGAACATTTTCCAAATTTGGAAACAATATAACACTTCTAAATAACACATGGGTCAAAGAAGTAATCAAAAGAGGCACTAGTAAGTATTTTAAAGGGAATGGAAATGATAATATAGGATTTCAAAATTTATGATATGCTGCTAATGCAGAACTTAGGTATAAATTTATGGCACTAAAATGTCTATACTAGAAAAGAAGAAAAAGTGACTTCAGCTTTTACCTTAAGAAAGGTGAAAGCAGAATAAGAGAAAATAAACCCCAAAGTATAAGCAGAAGGGAAATTATGATGATCAGAATGAAAATCAGTGGAAAAACAATGTACACAGATTCAATAGAGAAAAACAAAAGTTGGTTTGGAGAGAAAGTCAAGAAAAATGATAACCCCCTGGCCAAACTTATTAGACAAAAAGAAATGGGCACTAAATCAGGTATAAGAGAGGTGACATCACTATTAAGAGGATAATGAGGGTTGTTACAGTGTTATATCAAATTAGGCAACTTAGAGGAAACGGAAGAATTCCTTGAAAGACACAGATTACCATCTCTTTCATGTGAGATGAATAACATGAATATTAAACTGTGTACATGCCTGAAGAAATTCGAATTACATTTTTAACTATGTAGATTTTTCCTAGGCTGGTATTTTTCCCCCAGTTTTTCAGGTGAATGCACACAATTATGTGGATTCACATGTAGGAAATTTTGTAGCTATTTTTCTTCAGTTAAAATAATTTTTTAAGTTCCTGAATGAAATTTGTCCCATGAAGGCCAAAAACTTGAGAGGAAAGGTCTATACTTCCAAGCAGAGGTGTAGGCAGGAGGTTTTCAAAAACTGAACATTCACCTTTGTTTGGAGGTATCAAAGCCTGAACCACCGGATTCCCCTTCCTATTTAAAACCACATGCTTCCCACGTATTTGCAAGAGCTAAGAGAGTGTGCTGTTGTGAGCGCTCAGTTTGTGAGGGACTCTTCAGGTTGCATGTGAGGGGCTCAGCCAGAGTCAGCCCAGTGACTTGGAGACCCCATACGGCTCTGGGCTGCTGTCTTCACTTCTGCATGTAGGAAGAGTTGCAAAGCTGAGGAAGAGGCTCTAGAGCAGTGGTTCTCAACCTGTGGCTCGCGGGTCAAACGACCCTTTCACAGGGGTCGCCTAATATCAGATATTTACATTACGATTCATGACGGTAGCAAAAATCACAGTTATGAAGTAGCAATGAAAATAATTTTATGGTTGGGAGTCACCACAACATGAGGAACTATACTAAAGGGTCTCAGCATTAGGAAGGTTGAGAACCACTGCTCTAGAGGGTAAGGTATGTGAGGCAGTTTCCTCCGAATCTTGAATGATTTGAATCGAGGACATCACAGTCTGCCCCAATGTAATCAGTAGAAAGTAAGTTTATGGATCTCCTCAGTTCTAGACAGTCACCAGCTAGAGACTGGAGAGCAGCTGAACCAGTTCTTACCCCTAATTGCTCACAAATGTGTAATCAGAAAAATAAGGCCATATTTGGAGAAAGACATCCAAAGGAGAATCCGGGACACTGGCTATTGGCAAAGCAGGTCTGGAGACGCTGGGCGAGATGGGGAGACAGGAGAGTGGCCTTCAGGAAGTGTGTGCCTTGGGTTGGGCAGGCTCAGCCGTGAGAGGTGTCCTGGTGCTGTGAGTGCCCAGAAGGCAGGTGCAGCAGAGGCAGGGCCAAGGATGCCTTCACGTTTTCTGAAACCTGTTCTACATAATATTTCCTGTTACTTGAACTTTCAATATTTTTGCGGTTAGAGAACTTGTATTATGTTTCAGATATGTATAGAAGACCTAGCAAAGGGAAATATGCCTACCAGCCACGTTCTGGAAGCCAGGATCTACAAGAATCTATAGGACAAATTACTTGGATCAAGTGTTGCAGATGAGCTCATGGATGGTTTGTACTGGATCGTCAGGGGCTGCTAAGTGTGCTTGGTAATATCTCTATTCCATGTAGTTCTGCAGTCCTTTGTGAGCACATGCTATGCACCCCCACAAGTGCTGGATTCCCTGTGCCTCGACTCAGTGCACCCCCTTCCCAGAAAGAGCTTTTAGTTCCATGAAGGGGAGACAGGGCTGCTAATTAGAGAAAAGTCAGAGACATACGATTGCCCCTCAGGACACACTCCGACACGTGCAGAGGTGGGACCAGTGTGGGCTGGAGGTTGGAATGGGACAAATCTTAGAGTTAAGGCAGATATCAGAGGGCAAATATTAGTCTGGATGGTCTATTAGGCCAGGGTGACATTTGCTGTGCTGCGTTCAACAACTCTGATAAAATTGTTATGATTTGTAAATTCAGTTCGATGAAAGTTGTTTAGGATTTAAGAGACTAGAAAGACCAGTGCTGCTCCATCCGGAAAGAGCCTTTGGGAACACAGTACAGAAGTGGCACTGGGCCCTGTGGGGCACGTGTCAGCCTGGGGCCCCTGCATATATACTTCCAGGCTCTGCTTTTTCTGGGGAGGTGGGGGAGGCAGATGTGTGTAGTATGTTTCATCTGCAGTATTGACGTTATTGTAAAAGTTGTCCAGTTTTCTTCAAAGGTGGGAGGGTTCCCTCTAACTGTCAGATTGTGAGGCAAGTTAGGATAATAACTCAGGAACGTTGTGGGAGAGGGTCCCATTTTGAGGGCTGCCTATGCCCTGGGCTTGTTTGTAAGAACTGTAAATACCAGAAGGGACAGGGGGTCTAGGGAAACTGAAACCCTGGCCAGTAGAAGTCAGCTGAGCCCATGGAAGTTATGAGCCCCATTCTGGGGCCTGAGCAGAGGTACAGGATCTGCTGGATGTTAAGCTTTGAATAAGAAATAGAGCACCAGCTACTTCCCAAAGGAAGACTAAGCTCAGGGCACTGAAAGAGGCGGAGTGCAAGCATTTTGGTGTGTGGATGTTGGTATTTGTGTAAGCATCCTGGCTGGAGTGCCTCTTCCTGTTGTGATGGCTTAGAACATTTCTTGGCTAAGAAAATGAAGCATTAGGCTTATTGCCATTTCATTATGGGGTTTCTCCCATGCATGGAACCTTCAGAGTGAACAGGCTACAGTAACTTCAAAGAAAAATCAAATCAGGCCGGGTGTGGTGGTTCACGCCTATAATTCTAGCACTCTGGGAAGCCGAGGAGAATGGATTGCTTGAGCTCATGGGTTAAAACCAGCCTGAGCAAGAGCAAGACCCTGACTCTAAAAGTAGCTAGGTGTTGTAGCAGGCACCTGTGGTCCCAGTTACTTGGGAGGCTGAGGCAAGAGAATCACTTGAGCCCAAGAGTTTGAGGTTGCTATGAGCTAGGATGCCACGGCACCCTACCAAAGTGAGACTCTGTCTCAAAAGAAAAAAATCATATCAATCAAAGCAGCTGCAGTTTACATGTCTTGTGGGAAGGAAACTGACCTCAAAATGTAATACTGGGGAAAAAAATGCTGAATGATCAAATATTTGTTTAATATTTTCCATGCAGACAATTTAAAGAAATTAATGGAAATTTTAAATATTAGTCTGTGGCAAGAGAGGGAAGAGAGAGAACCTATCTTTCAGATATCCCCCCCATATCATTTTAACATTAAAATTTTGTTTAACATCATTGTACATATGCACATATATCTTAGGGGTCACGACCCTACAATATGTGTATATAGTATATTCAGTCTTTTTTCCCCATATTGTCTTGGCATTTTGAGGTAGTTGCTTCATGGATTTAATTTTTCTAATTATAAATTGATGATTTATAATTGTATAAATTTCTGGGTTACAAAGTGATGTTACGGTTTATAAATAAAATGTAGAACAAGTAAATCAAGCTAGTTAATATATTCATCACTGCAAATACTTAACATTTTTTGTGGTGAGAACATAGAGGTTTTACCGATTTTAAATGATTTTTGCTCATGACTGTATAATACTGAGATATGTCTGAGCAGTTCAGAGTTTAATATTCCTCTTAGGTTGAAGAGTGAAGTTGTTTCTGTTCATTTCCAATTAGAAACAGTATTGGCGGGTCACATGTAACAAGCTTTTGAAGAATGCTTTCTGTGCAAATTAAAGAACAATTTAAGGAAGGAAAGCTAAGCCGAAGTCTCAAGGTGGGCAGAGGAACTTGAAACCACCACAACAGAGAGCTGTTGTCAGTTGTCTCCCACCTCCTGGATGTCACAACCTGAGGTGGTGTGTGCTGTTGGATGCTTTGGTGTTTGTTCTGCACCCCTCCACTGCCCTGTTAGATCTACCCAGATGCTGTGTGTAAAAGTGACTGTATTTCATGCTCCCCTGTACAAAAAGACAAGGGTGAGTTCCTCTCTACAATACTCTGATCAGAAAAATCCAGAGTTACCACATTTTTCACTTTGCAAAGGGGATAATTCCCTTTACAAAACCTTTGAATAATGATCTTTGTTGTATCTGAAATGTTTTATTCCTGATCACACGGATGAGACTTCCGCTTGGTGGAGAGGAGAAGAAACCAGGGGAAGTTTGAGCAAAAGGCTTGGATGTCCCTGCCCTCTTGAAGATCTATGGAAAAGCCATACAGTCACATATCATAGGATTCAGTTTACAACAATTCAGGCAAGTCAAAAACAAAATAGCTAGGATGTTTTTTGCCAAGCTTCAGAGTCCACTCTGCAGTAGAACCATAGAATCTCAGCCTTGGAAAGGACTCTTTGACCCCTTGTCCTGCTGATAGAGGTCTCCTGGCAGATAAGCATGGAGCCTGTTGGGTTACAACCTTTCCTGAGACAGGGAGGTAGAAGCTACCCGTGGATACACTAATAGTGGGCAAGCTTTTCTGGTGGCAATGTCATCTGCCTTCCTGGACCCTCCTCTGGTGGCACGTGGTTCTGCCCTATGGAATAACACTAAACAAGCTCATCTTCAGCTGCTTACAGCTGCTTGCTGAACACTCTCATTCCTGTTAGGTCTGTCTGGATGTCCCCTGTTCCCCTGGTTCCCAGCGTCAAGGATGAGTATAGGTACCAAGTCAGGCTGATCACGATACAGACCAATCACACCCACCTTTATTGCAAAGTGAAAGTAATCTCAGAGGGAAAGAAGGGTCATTCTCCACACATGAAGAAAGACTCTGAAGTCTGAGCAGGCACTGTCTTTTATACACTCACTATTTTGTCCTACCTTTCTCCTGGCAGGATTGGTTGCCCTTTCCCACTTTTGGGGTGATTGATGGGTTTGGGTTATATAACAGATTGTGCAATAGGTTAAGTTATATAACAGTTTCCTTACTATGGATGTGTCCTCCCAGAATTCTTCATGAATACCCCACCCATTTTATGCTAACTAGATGGTAATGAGCCCAGGTCAGTTAAAGGTCACGAGGAGTGCGTTACTGTATATGTTCCCACCAGGGAACAGTTCTTAGCTGCAATTTGTTTCCTAGTTACAATTTGGTTCCCTTTGTCCACTTACAGCCACTTCCTTGCCACCTGTTTACCCCCTACCAGACCTCACATTCCTACATGTTCCTCAACAATGTTCCCATTCTCCGCAGTTTCCTATGACAAAAGCCTAGTTTATCAGTGTCTGGCTTAAAGTGTGGTAGCCATCAAGACATTTCCGGAATTAGAACTTGGTGAGAAATCCCATTTAAAACCTCAATGAGTAGAGGAAGCCCCCTCTAGTGACTTTTGATTCTTTATGGAGGAGTGAAAGTAACAAACAGAAAAAAATAGACCTACCAATTTAACCCAGCCGTGGTTATCCATTGGTTCTCTATGGTGTCAGGTATTTCCCAGGATTGTTAGGGAGGGGGAAGGGGAGAACGGATAAAGGAGCACCAGAAAAGAGGATCTGGGCTTGACTTGCCTCTTCTTGGTACAGAAAATGGGATTTCTTTCATCTGCAGTCCTAGAATCCAAGAGCTGTAGGATTCTTAGCAGTCACTTTGTCATCCTCCTGATGTATAAATGACAATACCAATGGGAAGAGAGATTTAGTGATAGGCCCCAAGCCAGAGCCTCTAGGGTTCTTTCCATCAATTTCTGCTGCCTCCCACTCCTCTCCTCTGCCTACTCTCAGCCTCTACTTCTGCCTCTCCCCCAAGACCCCTAATGCTTGATCCCTCTGACCACTGTTCTTACCCGAAACCTTCATTTTGAAAACAAAAGTACCAAAGTCATAAGATACCTTGGCACTTTTTTTCCCATGAGAATCTTTTGCACTGTGGTTTGTGGAGGAAGCTGACTTTAGCAATCTAGGGGACATGGTGGTTATCAAGAAAGAATTGTGGCTGTTAAGGTAATATCTGAATCTAAATATGTCAGCAGGTGCAAGAGCTATTTTGTCCCACTGGGGCTACAGGAAATGTATTCACCCAAATGCTCAGGTCACAGATAGGTTAGAGAGATAGCACAGTACCAGGGGTCAAACCAGCCACAATGTGGTTTCTGTAGACTTGAGATCTCTCTAATGCCAGGGGAGCAGAAATGCCCATCTCTAGAATGCCTTGGTGTTCACATGGGCACTCATAGGGAAAAAGAAAACCCCTTTAAACAAAATTTCTGCAGCATCTTTAATTTTAGACTCTGGTCTATTCACTGCCTCTAGAATATTTTTGGACATTCCAATTTGTGTTGTTTCTCCATGCTTTCATTCACACCTTCATCCAATAACTATTTTAGAGTGCCTCCTATATGCCAGTGACTCTCCCTTCCCTGCCTGTCTGAATTCTTCTCCAAATCCTTTAGGACTCAACTGGAATCTCATGTCTTTTGAGATGCCTTTGTTGTCTACTCCAGCCCACATATTTCTTCTGCTGCTCTTTGTATTTCCTGTACCTTTCATCTGCTTTGGGCACTTAATGCTCTATGTGTAAGCTTTGCTAACTGGCCTTACCAATTAAATAGACAAACTGAACATTTGGTTGGCCGTTTTCAGCCAACGAAATTCATATGCATTGTCTCATTTCATCCTCACAACATTCAAGTTGCATTGTTATCATTCTCATTGCAAAACTGAGAAAGCTGAGAGCACAAAGAGATAAGAAACTTGTCACATGCTAAAGGTAGTGACACGAGACTCAAAACTCGAGTTGGTTCATCTGCTCTTTCACTTTCATCACACTATAGTTGTCTAAACTTCCTTTTATTCTCTATTGGGTCTTACACATTGTCAATGTTCAACTACATTCTCATTGATTGAAATGTTCTGAGGTTTTTCTGCCCTAGTGTGATGCTGTAGAAGGACATACTTGGAATCCATCAAGGACATATGGAAATATTGGACTGTATCATGGCCATTTTTTGTTTCTAGTGTTACCTTAGTAGCTTGGCCTGGGCCTGGCAGAAGACAAGGAAGAAGATGAAATAAATACATTACTATTATAAAGTATCTTATTAGTATGCAGTTTCAGCTATGATATCATGCTTCTTCTGTCCTCAAAACAGAAATCAATATTTGAGGTGGGTAAAGGATAGAGAGAGTACAATTGAATTGGCCTAAACAGAACAAGTGGATTGATATTTGATATTTAGTAGAATTGTGTACTTTCTGCCTAAATGTTTTAGCATCCATATCAAATCAGTTCAAGTTTACTATATAAATTGAGAGTTTGGTTTGGTTTTCTTTTTTTATGTGAGTTCTAGCAAGTCTCTAGTATAAGTTTGAGAAATTAGTTCCACTCTTTTGATTCAAAATTATGTTACCAAATTAGCAAGGGTCCCTGTTTAATTGGTATCAGATTGATCTATTTACATAAGTAATCATGCCATCTATGAATAAAGAGCATTGCTTCCTTTCCTATTTGTATGCCTTTTATTTTCTTGTCTTATCACATTAGCTAGCACTTCCAATATGATGTTGAAAAGGAGTGATAAGATTGAGCATTCTTGCCTTTTTCCTGATGTTAGGGGGAAAATATCCAGTTTTTCACCATTAAAAATAATGTTAGCTATGGGGTTTTTGTAGATGTTCTTTATCAAGTTGAAGTTCCTCTCTGTTCCTGGTTTGCTGAGAGTTTTAGCATGAATAGGTGCTAAATTTTGTCAGTTGCTTTTTCTGAATCAAGTGATAAGATCCTATAACTATTTTCCTTAATATATTGATATTGTAGGTAACATTGATTTTTAAATGTTGCACCAGCCCTGCATACCTTGGATAAATTCTACCTGGTCATGGTATATAATTATTTTTATATATTATTAGGTTATATTTGATAAATTTTTCTGAGGATTCAGATTGATCTATTTAAGCCATAGCCACAAAAAAATCACTCCCTTATTAAAAAAAAACCTCAATTATTCCCACAATTAATTAACTAAAATATAGATCTTTCAGTCATTCAAAGCTCTCTTCAACCTCACCTCAATTTACATGTTAGTGTCTTTCTTCCATGAGTTTTTGTGATGTGCCTCTATTTTCCTAAATTGTTTCTATACTTTCTCACCCTCCTATGTTTGAATGACCCATTCTCTTTGTTTGGTACTAGACATAACAGTCAACTCTTTTCTACTCTTATTTTCAGAAATTTTATTTTTCGTTATATTTAGCTCAAATAATATATCTTCTTTCATGCCGATAACTGTGTCTTTTTTCATCTTCTTAAATACAGTGTTTCATGTGTACATATAAGGTGCTAAATGTGTACTTTCTGAAATGAAAGGAACCTGGAATTTAGCTATGGCCTTGTTTCTCAGAATATGCCTCTTGGGCTCAGCAAGGCTAAGGCACCAGCTCAAGAGGCTAAGGCGCCAGCCACATACACCTGAGCTGGTGGGTTCAAATCCTGCCCGGACTTGCTAAACAACAATGACGGCTACAACTAAAAAATAGCTGGGTGTTATGGTGGGCACCTGTAGTCCCAGCTACTTGGGAGGCAGAGGCAGGAGAATTGCTTGAGCCCAAGAGTTGGAGGTTGCTGTGAGCTGTGATGCTACAGCACTCTACCCGGGGTGACAGCTTGAGGCTCTGTCTTAAAAAAAAAAAAAAAAAAGAATATGCCTCTTGGTCTTTGCTTTTATATTTTAAATATTGAGATCATCTAGTCCAGTGTTTCGAGCAGTGTAGCATGAAGAGTAGAGGGGATAGTTTTTTCTGTGATGAAAAGTTTCCTATCTCATGTTCTATATTATTGCTGGATTTTGTAACTGGAGGCTGGTTTATGCGACATAAATTGATCCTAAGTTTGCCACCTGTGATTTCCATCATAGGTACAACAGTCACTGGAGGAAATTATAGCTTTCATGAAGTGTTTTTTTGTTTGTTTGTTTTTGTTTTTTTTTGAGACAGAGTTTCACTATGTTGCCCTTGATAGAGTGCCGTGGTGTCACAGCTCATGTGATGTGAGGTTGAGCTCCGCCTTAAACTCCTGGGCTTAAGCCATTCTCTTGCCTCAGGCTCCCAAGTAACTGGGACTACAGGCACCCACCACAATTCTTGGCTTTTTTTTTGTTGTAGTTGTCATTGTTGTTTAGCAGACCCAGGCTGGGTTCAAACCACCAGCCTCAGTATATATGGCTGGTGCTGTAACCACTGTGCTGCAGGTGCAAGCCTTTCATGAAGTGTTTATAGAGAGATAGTCTAATGGAGCAGATAGACTTTAGGCTTTAAGTACTGGGTAGTCCTGAGATCTAAGTTCACTCTGGTGCTTATTAGCTGTATTGTCTTAGATGAATGAGTGCAGTTGCCTGGACTCTGCTTCCCCTTCCTAAAAATGGAGATAATGGTACCTTTCTAGGAGAATTGTTAGAACTAATGACAAAATATGTGCATAAAGGATTTTATGCAAAACTTCAAGTATAGCTCCTAGAATAAACGTTTTCCCGAGGAATAGCAATTATTATGAATCTCCTACAATGTATGCAGAACTCTACTAGGCATCACGGGGCAGTCAAGAATGCACAAAGTAGTCCTTTCCATTAAGGCTGATTTGAAATTGTGTCCCAAACTCATTGCTCCAGATGAGTAAGAGGAGAAACTTTGTTCCTACACTTGCTAGGTGAAGGTTGTGACTTCAAATGGGGTTAATGTCATAGTTTCTTGGGGATAAGAAGTGGCCTAGAATTAGTGAACAATTAAGTGATGATTGAGCACTTCAAAGTTGCCAAAGGCAGTTTGGGAAGTCCAGCCTATCAGTGTGATGTTTGTGTGGGAAGGAGAAAGTGAAACAGGGTTTATTGGGTGAGCTGCCTGAGCTGTAGACAATCGGGTAAGAGGGGGAGAAACAAATGAGAATTCCTTAGAACTTTCTTTTCACATCATCAGAAGACTTTGTGGGAACAAGCAACTGTTTTCAGTGACAACAATTCATAGTGATATCCACATCTTTTTTTAAACATTGGTATCCTCTTCCTCCTTTCTCATGCTAACGCTCTCATTTTATAACTTGTGAAGATAACTCTGCAGTAGCTCCTTTTCGGCTAGGCTATGCAATATTTTTCAGTTGTGAACTGGTATTAGGAGTCTAATGTTCTGGGTGCTTTTTTCAATATTTTGTGGTCTTCGTGGGTATTTCATAATAGCTGCTTTGAATATTTTCTAGGCTAACATGCTAGAGGCTATTCCCTATGACATGCAGCTTCTGGAACTTTGCCATTTGCAGACACAGAACTAAATCCTATGGGAAACTCTGTTGCTTTTGTTGGCCCCTTCTGGGTGGAGGTGGATTTTCTTACTGGCTCCAATCCCAATTGGCAAAAGAGGACATTGGTCCCATCCTCCACTTGGCTTATGGCCAAAGCATATCCAGTCTTCCTTTAATAGACTCAATAGATTATGACTCTCCAGCTTTTGCCTGAGAGTATACCTTCCAACCCTGCAGCTCTATTCTTATCCAGAAGCCAATTTTTAAAGAAATAATGTTCATGGCGGATTGCTTGAAAGATATGCAATTCATCTCTTTCTCTACATTGTAAGTATTATCCTTGGGTAAATGGAGACCATCAGATAGCTGCAGAGTTAGACTGAATTGTCTCAGTCTTTCAAAGGATTCATTTGATAAATTGAACTTTGATTTGTGCCACTAGTCTACAATGAAGAATTGAAACCTGTTCTTGTACTCATGGTGGATCATCATTGAAGGTAGAGTTCATTCCAAACCACTATATTGCGGTAGGAGAAAATTCTCCCTGGTTTCAGTACAGGGACAATCTGTGCTTCACCTGGCACCTGTTGCTATCTTTTAGAAACCAGGAAATTTGTAACAAATATTCCCCTCTGAGAATTTGCTATGGGAAGCACAGATATTTATGGATGTAGTTCTCTCTTAGCATTGTGTCTTACCCCCTGTTTAATCTTTTTATGCCTACTTTAGTTTTCTTTCAGCTAAATTTCTCATTGAGACAAACCTTTAATTGTCCTGTGCGTATATCTCTAACTGCCACAAATCCCTTCATGAGTGTTTTAGGGCAAGTCTAAATTTTTAAAAGCCTACTATCCCTTGGTGGAGGTCAGCATGGTATGTGGGGAATTTCAGACCAGAAAGCAAAGGGGGAGAGTTTGCCTTAGAGAACAAAGGTCAGCATCTGTTTGCATTTCAGTTCTGCAGAACCCTCTTCTAACCCTCATTAGTTATGTGCAACATGCTCAGACTATGTGGTTCTTTCTCAGGAAATCACAGAGGTGTTCCAGAAATGGAAAGTCCGGGCCCATTCACTAGAAATCCAGTCGTACTTGGTGGGTCATTGGAGTCACAATCAAAGCCAAACATGCCCTTTGTCAAGACCCCGTAGCCCCAGTTGTCCTCACATCTGGGAGAACCAGCAGCTGCTCTGACCACCCCTCCCCTGCGTGGCAGACTCTCACTTGTCTCTGTGGCTCTGTTTGCAATTGCAGGTCTCCAGTTGATTTTATTTTACCTGCCAAAGAGCCAGGAGGGCCTAGGAGCTTGAGAGAATCCTGATGAAGAGGCAGAGGGTCTTGTGATGACTCCCAGAAGTCATGCGGTCCTTAAGCTGAGAATGTCTTCCTTGGCCCTGGCTTCTCTCCTGGAGCTCCCCTGCCCCCATCTCTGTGCCCTTTGCTTAGCCCACAGTGGCCCCCTATCTTCTCAAAGGCTCAAGTTTTGTGTGCATTCTCTGACACCTGACTGCAGTCCTTCAGGTTCCTCCATGCCTCTGACAGTTTCCCTCCACAGCTGCAACTCCTGAGCCTCTGATCTTCAATTCTGCTGGCCCTGTGACTAGGCCACGGTATTTGCCTGTGGCTCCACTCCAACTAGATTTTAATTTTCTAGAGGGCAACATGTATATCCTAACCTTTTCATTTCTCAGAGACATGAACATGATTCTGAGCAACAATAGGTATTAATAAATCCCTCTTCTTCCTCTTCCTCTTTGGCAGCCTTCTCTTCCTGTTCTTCCTGCTGTTCCTTGTTAGTTGTATGTGGGACTCTGTGTCAGTCAGCTTTGCTGTGGTAACAAGTAGTCCCACACATCAGTGGCTTATAGAACTTAGGTTTATTTCTGTTTCATGAATATCCCAGGCTTGCTGTGGCCCCGATCTGTGTGTCTTCTCATTTGAGACCCAGCTGAAGGAGAAGCCCTGACTTGAGACAAGCCATGGCCAAGGGAAAGTGCAAGAGAGCTGGGAAAAATCTTAACATTGTCCCAAATGCTTTTCATTGTCATTTCCATTCACATCCCATTGGCCTAACCAAGTTGCATGGCCAAGCTTGCCTTGGGAAAGGAAGCATAAACCACTCACAGGAAAGCATTCAAGTCACAAGGCCATGGGTGGGATGTGTGAGCACCTTTCAAGACAGACAGCCAAGAGTTGGGAATAAGGAAACATTTTACCACAGACTCCCAAATGCCTGGCTCTGCTTGGTGCACTATGTAAGACAATGACCATTCAGCCCCAGATACAGTAATTTTATTATTTTAATTTACTATTTTAGCACTATTTTATAACAAGGAAATGGAAGCTCAGTTAATTTAAGCAGATTTTGAATGAATGAATGAATGGCTATACTTCTTTCCTTTTTTTTTTTTCTTCTGACTACCAATGCCCAGGGCTTACCCACCACCCACCAGCATGTTCCTTCTAAAGACAGTGACTCCAGTATTGTCTTAAAATTTTCCACCATGGTCAGTACCTTCAGTAGGTGCTGGTAGATGATTTGTTATCACTCAGATTGAGATATTTCCATATTAAAGAAACTTCTAGAGATGGCTCAATCTCTAATAGTGATCTGATGGTGGAAAGCTCCAGCACCACATCCATGTAGGACTAAAAGAGCCTTGGATACTCTCTTATTAAATATTCCAAATTGCTGGTTTCAAACCATTAGTGAGTTTTGGCTTGAAATTAATGAGTCAAATATATTTTAGGAAATAAAATAGAGTAAAAAGTACCAGACTATCACATGTAAGGATAAATATTTTTTCAATAAATTTATTTCTTGGCTATGTGTGTTGTGTATACACAATTGCAATGTACAATGTGTTTCTTGTTGACATCAAAAGGTTTTGAAAGCTATTGCTCTAAACAACACCTCCTTCAGCCTATTTGCTGGGTCTGTCCTTTCTGAGATCTAGGGTAATAAATAGTCTTGAAGGCCAAAGTCCATCTTTGTGTCCCATCCAGCCATGGAAAGCTGAGTTGGATGAAAGGTCTCTCCCTGGGACTAGGCACGTTGTAGGCTTCCAAATAAGATATGTTTGTTATGTTATCTTTTGTCTACAAAAACAAGATGGTTGATCAAGCAAGATACTCTGAAAGGCCACATCCAGCTCTATGATTCAATGATTCTCTCTCTTTTGCCGAAGAAAAAAAGCAGCCCATCTAAATATCTTATTTTCTTGATAACATGAACCCCAAAACATTTGGACCTTTTGGGTTCTGTCCTCTTACATCTTATGTCTGTGTCACTAGAAGTTTTTAAATACTTGAATGGTTCCCATTATGTGAGTGTGGTGGGCATTTCTTGTTTTGGTTTGCCTAGCCCTCTCCCCTACCAGTGCAGCTCCCATTTTCTGTTAACAGTATTCAGCAATAGAGAATGGACCAATGGATAAACGTGTGGCCCAAGTAGGGCCAATCAGAAGCCTTTCTTGAGTATCTTCTATACGGAACCTGAGATAGAGTTTTCTCTTTCTCTGGACTCTTAGCTGGATACTTAAAATGATGTGCAGCCTGAAGTCATTTATGTCTTTTTGCTCCCTCTCTGCCTGAGGGGAGGATATATGCAATAGAGGATGAGGGCCATACTCAGAGATTGAGTATGTGGTGGGTAGTTTGAGAGTGAAAGGCAGAGAAAGCACAGAGCATGCTAAGGAACAGATAGTGGCACTGTTTCAGCTCTTGAGTCCATCTGACTTGATGCCAGATCCACACCTTTTTTCCTGGTCCCACGAACCAATATATGCATATGTCTTTTCTTGTGTAAACTCATTCCCGTTCGGTTTGTGTCCCTTGAGTCAGAAGGACTGTGATCAGCGCAATGGATATGACATTTGCATGGCTTTTTAAAAATACCAATTCCAGACACCTAACTTTTGTAAAAACAATAAAAAACCAAAACCAATCCTTCTATCCTTCCAGAAATATTTGTGTACATGTGCTGCCGAAGCGAGCATGTTCCAGAAGTATTTATGGAGCACAGAAAGTGTGCCATGCACAATGTTTGATCTTGACAATAGCAACCCGTACCTACAGTAAATTGTACCGCAATTTTCTCCCAATATTTGCTTAGAATAAAAAGTAATATAACATTATTAAAAAAAAACTTTAAAAACTAAAACTTAGCTATATTTCCATCAATGTCTTTTTTTTTTTTTTTCAGTTTTCCATATTTTCCTGTAGTGTTTCTCCATCTGCACGGTACAGTTTTCCATGTTGTAATCACAGTGTTGCCCAGATTGGAAACTCTACTTACTCTCTGCAGCAGCTCACAAAATCTTCATATTACTAATTTCTTTTTTTTTTTTTTTTT
>NW_003852419.1:4714593-4741508 GCF_000181295.1 Otolemur garnettii | reverse complement strand
CGGGCTGGGGACTCGAACCCGCCACCTTAGGTGTACGTGGCTGGCGCCTTAGCCGGTTGAGCTATAGGCGCCAAGCCCATATTACTAATTTCTGTGTAACAGGGCATGGTTGACACTCTAGGAGGCTGTCTTATGCATTGATGGTTAGCAGCGTCCCTGGCCACACTCCGTTAGATGCCAATAGAATACACCCTTCCCTAGTTAGAACAAACAAAAATGTCTTTAGACATTGCCAATTGTCTGAAGGACAAACTCTGGGGGACAGAGTCACCACAATCTGAGAATCATACCATTCCTTTGATTTGACACCATCATTTTCTTAACTGGTTCCCTATTATTGGACATTTAAGTTGCTTCTGATTCATTGCTGTTATAAATAACATAGACATGAATATTTTAGGCACATGCCTTTTTATATCATAAAATTGATTTCCTGAGAATAAATTTATTAAGGTCAAGGGGTAGGAACACTTCAGTCCTAGGAACAATTAATGAACGTAATAATTTCCTCGTCATCTTGCCAGTGTATCAACTAATAGGTTCCACTTTCAACGCAATTTCAGCATCAAGTAGTGAAAGGAATTTGGAATTTGGAATCAGACTGGTCTGGATCAAAATCTTAAACACAGATAGCAGCTTGACCCCAGGTAGTTACTATGTCTTTCAGTCCCCATGTCCTCATTTGTACCATTGGTGTAACAATTGCTACCTTGCAGGGTTGTTGTACTTAAAAACAGGTATTGTTAACTGTCATTATCCATTATTGCCCTGGATGCTTGAAATACCCCTGCCTGTGAGGTAGGCAATAGAAAATAGTATTTCTGTTTTATAAAGGCCAAAGAGAGGAGGAATTTATTACGATCACACAGGAGACCTGTGTTCCCACAGAGCTGGAGGTTTATTGTGCCAGAGAGGTTGCTTAATTCCTGCCATCTATATGTGCTTCCACCAGGCGCCCATTCTGCTGGAGGCTGGGGGCGTGCTGCCAGAGAAGGTGGTGGTGGAGATGACGGTAACCTGAAATTACAAGAGCACCATGCCTGGTACTGCTAAAGATTTCTGCACTAGAGGATTCATTTATGATCTTCATTTTCAATACCTCCTCCATCAGCAAACCTGGGGTGGGGGGACAGGGAGCAGCCCCATGCTTGACATATGACCTGACTCTCTCCATAGCTCCTAAGTGATGCCTTGCTTCTGCTGTTACTGCTTCACTAGGCTGCAGGCCTTAAGAGAGAAATCAGATCTTGTCACACCTCTTCCTGGGTCCTCGAGTGGCTTCCTATTACTTTCAGAATAAATGCCAACTGGCTACCAGAGTCAGCAACTTACCTCAGTGGCCGTCAACCCTATGCTTTAGAATCATCTGGAGTACTTTTAAAAATACTGATACTTGGGCTTCCCATAGATTCATCAAACCAGGGTCCTGGAGTGGGGGGAGTTCTAGAAGCTGTCCAGCTGATTCCATGGTGTGGCCAGGGTTGAGAGTGACTGCCCACATGTGGTAGCTTCCTGCCTGTCCGAAAGCTCCTTTACTTCATCCTGCTCACTGCCCACACTCCTGCCCCTCCACCCCTCGGCCTGCCTTCTGCTTTTCAGGCCCAGACAAGCTCTTCTACCTGCACAGGCCTGGAATGCCTCATCTTGAGATCTTTACTTGACTGGCCCCTGCTTACTCTGCAGATGCTGATCAGATTTTATCTTTTTGGAGAATCTTTCTGACCCTGACCATCTTATGTAAAAGAGCTCCCACCCTTCTAGTTTCTATCAAGTCACCTTGTTTTCCCTTTTTCATAGCACTTCTCGGTATCTGCAACAAACCTTCAAAACCCATTTATGTCCTGTCTTGCATAGAAGAATGTCAGTTCCATGAGAAAAGGAAGCTTTTGGCCTTAGTCTCACCTTCTCTCCAGAGTCTGTACCACCGCCTGAATTTAAACACAACCAAAGCCTCGAGTCCAAATCTCACCCCGTGAGACATATGCCAGTCCGGTGGAATTTTTAACAATTGATATAATGGCTAGTCTGAGTTGAGATGGGCTTTGAGTGTATAAAGTACACAATACATTCCAAACACTTAGCAAAAAACCCCCAAACAATACAAAATAACTTAATAGTTTAAGTATAAATATAAAATATCAAATACCTTGTTAATAGTTTAAAAATTTATTACATGTTCAAATGATGATATTTTTGATATTTACTTGGCCCTTGAACAGGGGTTTGAACTGTGGGTTCATGTTAAACATGGATTTTCTTGTCCCTCTGCCTCTCCTGAGACAGCAAGACCAGCCTCCCCTCCCTCCTCAGCTGACTCAACATGGTGAAGGTGAGGATGAAGGCATTCTTAAGGATTCATTTCCACTTAATGAGCAGTAAACATATTTTCTCTTCCTTATGGATTTTCTTACTAACATTTTCCTCTCTCGTTACAAGACTACAATACACATAGACAGTTCATATAACATACAAAATATATGTTAATAAACTATGTCATTAATAGTCATTATGACATCAGTATGTCACTTCTGGTCAACAGTAGGCTATTAAGTCTTGGGGGAGTCATAAATTATACAAGGATTTTCGCTTACATGGGGATTGGTGCCCCAACCTCTATGCTATTCGAGGGTCAACTATATTGTGTTAACTAAAGCACATTGTTAAAATGAACTTCATCCTTTTTTTTCGTCATATGATTAGAAAAATCAAAATTATACATGTGGCTCATATTAAATCCTATTGGACAGCTGTGTGTTGAAAGGGCAGACAGCATAGCAATTACCTCTTACATGTGCTTTGCGAGTGGCGTACCCTCACCAACCCCTAGAATTTCCCAGCTCCTGCCCTGGGAGTTTCCATTCCCGAAAGAGCCTCACAGATTCCCTGTTTCTGCAGACAGTGCCCACAGAGCTGCTGACTGAGGATCTTTACTACTTTGGTTTGAGTCCTCTCTCTCTGCTTCCGTCTTGAGCTTTTGCTTGAATCCAAAAACTACTTAATCTTTTCCATCAATGATTATCACTGTTCTGTCTGGCAACCATGCATTTTATTTTTATTGTATCTTCTTTAGGAGCCACAAAAACCATTAGAAGAGAATCATAATTGTGATAGCTGGATGGGGCCTCAGGGAACATTTTATGAATTGGGGGGAACTTGATCTTCAGGTGTTACTAAGGTCACTAGGATGGTAATCACTGAATCAAAACGCAAAGGCAGATGTTAATTATATAAAACATGAAGTGATACAAAAACCTCCCTGCTCAAGAGACCAGTGATGCTGGTGGTTAGATGAAGCCCAAACAGATGAGGGCCTGACAGTGTGTGTGCCCCAGGATATGAGAGGGGGACTGCTAGTGAACAAGAGGAAGGAGGCTTGAATTTAGGGGATGGGGACATTGGTTAAAGCAAGTAATTTGGCACTCTCCAAAGCCCCACCACGACCCAGACCACAGTGGTTTTCCTACAGTTAGCTCTCAAAAGGGAGTTATCTTAACATCAAGGGATTCCTGAGGATATGAGCTGAAGGCTGATATTAAAATCCTTACTTAGTCAGGTTGAGTGGATTTCTATTCTAGGTCTATGACAAACCAGAAACATACCCATTCATTCATGTATTTATTCATTTGTGTAAAAAATTCTCCTCTGTGTTCATGAGTATGATTGGCCTATAATTTTCCTTCCTTAAAATACACTCGTTGGGGCTCGGCGCCCGTAGCACAGTGGTTATGGCACCAGCCGCAACACTAAAGGTGGCGGGTTTGAACCCAGCCCAGGCCTGCTGAACAACAATGACAACTGTAACAAAAAATAGCTGGGAGCTGTGGCAGGCGCCTGTAGTCCCTGCTACTTGGGAGGCTGAGGCAAGAGAATCACTTGAGCCCAAGAGTTTGAGGTAACTGTGAACTGTTGAGACTCTGTCTCAAAAAAGAATTTAAAAAAATGTATATATATATATTCATTGGTATCAAGATAATGCCAATGTTATAACACCCATTTTTGAGCTCGCTGTCTCTTTTGGCTCTGAGACAGTTTTAATAAGACTGGTAACATATATTCATTAAATGTTGGGTAGAATTTACTCAAAAGCATTTGGGCCTCCAAATTTCAAAATGTATTGATTTTAAATTCAAAATATCTCTCATGAGACCTCAGTGTCCATTGAATTTGTAGTAATGCTCCTATTTTTGTTTATAATATTAGGTTTTGGAGCTGTTTTTAATTGAAAAATCTCACTAGAATTTACCAATTTTATTAGTATTTTCAAAGAACAAACTTATTGAAATTTGTAAAAACTTTTTAATTTAAATTATTTTTTATTAAATCATAGCTGTGTACATTAATGCAATTATGGGGTACAATGTGCTGGTTTTATATACATTTTTTAAATACTTTCATCAAACTGGTTAACATAGCCTTCACCTCATTTTCTTAGTTATTGTGTTAAGACATTTATATTCTACACTTAGTAGATTTAACATGTACCCTTGTAAAATGCACCATAGGTGTGGTCCCACCAATTACCCTCCCTCCACCCAGCTTCCCTCCTCTCCTTCCCGCCCCTTCCTCTTGGGCTGTGGTTGGGTTATAGCTTTCATATGGAAGTGTGGGTGATTATATATTGGTTTCATGTTAGGGCTGAGTACATTGGATAGTTTTCCTTCCATTCTTGAGATACTTCGCTAAGAAGAATATGTTCCACCTCCATCCATATAAACATAAAAGAGGTAAAGTCTCCATCTTTTTTACAGCTGCATAATATTCCATGGTGTACATATATCACAATTTATTAATCCAACAAACTTTTGATTGTATTTATCCTCTCTATTAAAAAGTTTGCCCCCTAATAAGCAGCCTTGTCAAGGACAAGAGTATCAGTGGAGGTACACACACACACATACACACACAGAGATTAGAACCTATGTAAGTTGACCACCAAAGGGACTATTACAAACTGGTCAACATAAAGAGGTGGTCACTATAAGGAACTCAGCTTATGGTACTCATACATACATGTGATGCATGATCAGTCTATGAAAATTAGGTCAACTTAAGGAATGGTCAAGGTAAGAAGGTGTTTAACTATGGAGGTTATAGTGTGTATATATATCTGTGTGTGTGTGTATATATGTATATTCAAAGTTATAAACTAAGAAACTGTTAAGTAATATTTTCTATCCCATTTTGGCAAATAAAATTATATAACAAAATTGAAAAAAACATGTAAAATCTATGGCTTTGTATATAAAGCTAGTAAAGCATAAGAGATAACTGAATTTTATTTTTAATGGACTGAGTGTTCTGTATATGAAACCAATGTTTCAATGAATTTTTTTTCTCTTTTAAAGAAAATTAAAAATTACGTTGTTGTAACAAATTTGCATTTGATTGATAGTAATGACAAATTAGGCATCCTTTCCTGAGTCTTCGGTAGGTATTTTTTAAAATTAATTTTAATTGGAAAAAATTCTGCTGAGGCAGTAACAGTTGAAATGATCAATAAAATACTTAAATATCACTTTGATTTGGGAATAAACCTGACATTTTACATATAAGTACAAACATTACAGTGGGGCTAGGTAACATAAATTATTGTTACTGCAGAAATATAACAATGTTTTGATTTCATCCAAAAATTCTTATGGTGGTGCGTGGTGGCTCACACCTGTAATCCCTGCACTCTTGGAAGCCAGGGTGGGAGGGTCACTTGAGCTCAGGAGTTTGAGACCAGCTTGAGCAGGAGTGAGACCCTGTCTCTACTAAAAATAGAAAAATTAGCTGGGCATCATGTGGCAGGTATCTGTAGTCCTAGCTACTCAGGAGGCTAGGGCAGGAGGATCACTTGAGCCCAGCTGTTTGAGATTGCTGTGAGCTAGGCTGACCTCACAGCACGTTAGCCTAGAACAACAGAGTGAGATCTTGTCTCAAAAATAAATAAATAAATAAATAAAATGAATAAGAAAAAAATTCTTATCACCATTAATTTAAAGCAATATCTAGATCCCTATAGTGTTTAAGTTCTTTTTTTTACACCTTTCAATGCTTAGATAGTATAATCAAAGTGCATTTCTTAGTTTTTTCAATGCTCCTTCAATCAAGATCTTGATCTATGATTGTCAAAAATTAGACTATACAAATATTTGGGGGTGTATTTGTATGAAAATCCTCTTGTTCCTATTCATGCAAATATTTTTGTTTCCTTTGTTATCTTTGATTGTCAAAAAATAGACTATACAAATTATTTGGGGGTGTACTTGTATGAAAATCCTCTCATCCCTATCCATGCAAATATTTTTCTTTGTCCAATTTTCTCAGATCTTATTGGCTTGTTACTTTTTTGCATATTTCTCATGCAGTTGCGCTTGACTTTGAAAAACTGTTTTCCTTACAATCATTAAAAAGTTTTTGATCCTTTTCAAAGCACAGTAGTCAAATTTAGACCTGCTTGGATTTATTTGTAAGGTTTTCTATTTTCGTTCATACCAAATAACTGGATTTCAAATTAAAATGAATATCACGTTCTGTTGTTTTCCTTCATTTACCTTGTGCGCTTTGTGCCTTACCTAAATCAAATCTATTTATTCTGAGACCGTTTAGTCAGTGTTTCCATCCTGTGTCCCAGAGTACCTGTGAGATCAAGTTTGATATATGTTTCATTCAGATGCTCCATGTATAAACTTTTGAATTGTTACAAAGAATACTGCTAGCTTTTGACATAGCTGGGCTTATGTCTCCTAGAAGCAAATTTAAAGTATGCACTGTACAGCATGAAGAATGCTTCCAGATTTTTGGCCAAAATTTCCACTTAGAATGTCTTTTTATTTACAGACCATGCTAGTGCCAGTGTCAAAGGCTTGCTCTTGACAATATTTTAAATAAATTCTTTCCCTCTATCTCTCTCTCTTAATTTATTTATTTTCGAGACAGAGTCTCACTTTGTTGCCGTGGGTAGAGTCTGGGGTTGTCTGTAGCTCACAGCAACCTCAAACTCTTGGGCTCAAGTCATTCTCTTGCCTCAGCCTCCTGAGTAGCTGGGACTACAGGTGCCTGCCACAATGCCTGGCTAGTTTTTTTTTCTATTTTTAGTAGAGGGTCTTGCTTTTTTGTTCAGGCTGGTCTCTCAACTCCTGAGCTCAGTGATCCACCTGTCTCAGCCTCCCAGAGTGCTAGGATTGTAGGTGTGAGCACCCTGCCTGGCCAAAATAAATTCTTTCATTGAAAGTAGTTTCTGTAGTTTTTCACTTAAGACAAAATCCATACTTTCATAGCAGCTGAAAAATTCTTTACTGCCTGAGCATGGTGGCTCATGCCTGTAATCCCAGTGACTTGGGAGGCCAAGGTGGGAGGATGGCTTGAGACCAGGAGTTCAAGATCAGCTTGGGAAATATAGTGCGACTCCATCTCTTACCAAAAAGAAAAAAAATGTGTAAATATATAGATTGTATATAAAGTGGATGCACACCTATAGTCCCAGCTACCTGGGAGGCTGAGGGAGGAGGATTGCTTGAGCCTGGGAGTTTGACGTTGCAAGTGAGCTATGATGATGCCTGAGTGACAGAGCAAGATTCTCTCCACACCCCTTTCAAAAAAAAAGAAAAGAAAAAAAAAATTCATCAATTCCTGGTTAGTCTCTTCTAGTAGTTCATCAATACTAATCAAGGATGTTGTTACATGTGACATTTGTTCCTGTTATAATCTAATTGAAGAACATAGTAATTAATTTTATTGTATATATTTATGTATGATTTTTTTCACTTTATTACCTATTAATCATCATTTTATTTCTAATGCTCCATCTTACATGACGATTGCTTCTTTGAAAAAGAAAATCCATCTTCTACACATTGCCAGTCTAGCACTAAGTTTTAGAGGAGACAGAGGGGTGGGGAGCAGGAATATGGGAAAAGGGAGGGTATTTGGGGGGCCCTCACCTAATGTGCATGATGCAATGGTACATTTCAAAACTATTAAGAAATGAGCTTAATTGTGATGGATGTATTACTTGATTCAATGTAAACATTTCACATTGTATATCAAAGCAGTACCCTGAACCCCATACATGCATCAATGTACAAAGTTATGATTTAATAAAAACTAATTAATTATAAAAAAATCATTTCTTCTAAACCTACACATTGTCTTTATTTTTCTTTCTTTCTTTCTTTTTTTTTTTTTTGAGACGGAGCCTCAAGCTATCCCCCTGGGTAGTGCCATAGCATCACGCTCACAGCAACCTCCAACTCCTGGGCTCAAGCGAGTCTCCTGCCTCAGTCTCCCAAGTAGCTGGGACTACAGGCGCCCGCTACAGCGCCTGGCCATTTTTTGGTTGCAGCCATCATTGTTGTTTGGCGGGCCCGGGCTGGGGATTCGAACCCACCACCTTAGGTATATGTGGCTGGCACCTTAGCCGCTTGAGCCACAGGCGCCGAGCCTTTATTTTTCTTTAAATACTGGGCTATGAGTGACCCCCAAAACCTTAACTTGCCTAGCTAAAATAATGGATATATAATTTTATTCTTTACAGAGCATCAATAAAATTTCTCCATCAGTGTTCACTTACCTTGATTATGATCAGTGGTTTTCTGTTTATTCAGCCTTTTTTCACTCTTAGTAATTGCATACATGCTTTTTGTGTGCAAGTGATGTTTTGTTTCCTATTAACCAAGAGTCTAAGTTTTTCCAGTCACAAGTACTTTCATGGTCAAAGCTGATCTTGAATACTGATTATAAAACATATAGCAAGCTAGACCTCCCATTATGATCCTGCAATCCCATTACTGGGCATCTACCCCAAAGGGGGAAAAAAAATCCTTTAATCATAAGGACACTTGCACTAGACTGTTTATTGCAGCTCAATTTACAATTGCCAAAATGTGGAAACAGCCTAAATGCCCCCAACCCAGGAATGGATTAACAAGCTGTGGTATATGTGTACCATGGAATACTATTCAGCCATTGTAAAAAATGGAGATTTACAGCCTTTGCATTAACCTGGATGGAAGTGGAGCACATTATTCTTAGTAAAGCATCACAAGAATGGAGAAGCATGAATCCTATGTACTCAATTTTGATATGAGGGCAATTAATAACAATGACAGGGTGGGGGTAGGGGAAATGGAGAGCAGAGAGAGAAAGAAGGAGGGAGCATTTGGGAAAGGAATAGCAGAGAGAGGGAAGGAGGGGGGTTGGGGTCTTGGTGTGCCACACTTTTTGGGGGCAAGACATGATTGTAAGAGGGACTCTACCTAACACATAGAATCAGTGAAACTTGGTTTCTTGTACCTCACTGAATCCTCAACAATAAATTAAAAAAAGAAAAACATAACAGCAGTTATAAAATTTATCTATAGTTTTTTCATCTGAAATAATTTTGATGTAAAATGAATTGTTAAAAATGTTTTTCCATGTTTGCCCATGCCTGATGGAAAATTACAAACATCAGTTCATGTCAGACAGATTGTGTTTGCTGAGAAGTATTCTCTTGCTATGAGAAGCATGTGACCACCATTTCCTATGGTCATCATTTAATAAGCAGAGTAAAGAGACAGAGGTTTATTTTTTTATATCTAATATGCCTATTTCACCTAATGTGATTTTTTTTTCTTGAGACAGAGCCTCAAGCTGTCCCCCCTTATGTATAGTGTCGTGGCATCACAGCTCACAGCAACCTCCAACTCCTGGGCCCGTCTCCCACCTCAGCCTCCCAAGTAGCTGGGACCACAAGCACCCACCACAACACCCGGCTATTTTTTGGTTGCAGCCATCATTGTTGTTTGGCGGGATTTGAACCCCAGGCTGGATTCGAACCCGCCACCTTAGGTGTATGTGGTTGGCGCCTTAGCCACTTGAGCCACAGGAACCAAGCCGAATGTGATTTTTTTAATGGAAAGAGCAGAGTTTAATTCTTCTGAGATGTGAATTAGATCAATTTTTTTTATTGTCATTGTTTTGAACAGCAATCAAATCTTTGTTTAGTATGAATTTGCAAGTTTCCTCTGTGTTTAATTGCAGATTTGACAATAATTTGCTTTCTTATTTTTCATTAAAGATTTATTAAGATTAATGTCTTTTTCTCAAATTCTATTTTGAATCATGCTTCATAAAGTCTGTTTCCTTTATTTTTTTTATTTTCTAAAGAGACAGGGTCTTACTCTGTGGCCCAGGCTGGAGTGCAGTGATCTGATCATGGCTCACTGCAACCTCGAATCCCTGGCCTCAATTGATCCTCCTGCCTGGGCCTCCCAAAGTGCTGGAATTATAGATATGAGCCACTGTGCCCAGCCAAAGTCTGTTTACTTTCATTGCTTCTAGTATTTAAAACTCCACAGATCACCACTTTGAATATTTTTCTATTTTTTTCTTTTTCAACATTTTTCTTTCTCAAGTTTTACTTTACTATTTTTTATTTCTAGTAACATTTCTACTTTTACACCTTCTCAAAGATCTAAAGCCATGTAAGAGGGGTGAATTCATCAAGAAAACATAATCCTAAATGTATATGGGCCTAATAACAGAGTCTCAAAATATATGAAGCAAAAACTTATCCCAGGAAGAAATTGCAAAATCCAAATTATAATCAGAAAGGTCAATACTCCATTTTACAGTATAAAATATCCATTTTTTTCTCTGGTTTGCTTTAGTCAGTGTTAAGTGGTATATATATCCTTTTAACCTATTTTTGTCTTCATGTACATTTCTCACAGACCGTGCACAGTTAGTTAGACCTTGCTTTATCCAGTCTGACATCCTCTTTCATTTAAATGGAAGTATTTAGACCATTGGCAATAATATTAATGATATGGTTTGGTTTAATCTGCTATCTTATTTCTATTTGTCTCATTTGTTCTTCTTTTTTTGTCTTCATTTGGATTTGTCACCTGTTGTTTTTATTATAGTTATAACTTTGTTTTGTTTATTTCATGTTTGCTTTAGGGTTTATAGCTACATACTTCACTGATCCTAGTCTGTTATCTTCAAGTAATACTATACTGATTTATATATAACACAAAAACTCGCCACAGTTTACTTGCTTTTCCCTCCCGCTGGCCTTGGCTGGTTTGTTTCCTTTTTGTTCTCGAGGTTGCTGTTGCTCAGGCTGGCCTCCGTCTCCTGAGCTCAGGCGATCCACCTGCCTGGGCCTCCCAGAGTGCTAGGCCTTCTGGCTTTTACGCCATTGTTGTCAAATATTTTAGCACGACATATGGTATGAGCCTCACAGTACATTGCTATTATTTTTGCTTTATAGAGTCAATTATGTTTTCAAGAGCCTAAAAATTCGAAACAAAGCTTTTTAATATTTTTTTCACATATTAATCCTTTTCAGCACTCATAATTTCTGTATCTGATCATTTTTTTCTACGTAAAAAGCTTCCTTTCGCAGTTTTGGTAATGCAGATCTGCTCTGTGTGCAGATATGCTCTCAGCTCTTATGTTTCTGAGAAAGTCTTAGTTTTGTCTTTGTTTTTAAAAGATAATTTCATCAGGTCTACATTGCTAAGGTGGCAGGTATTCAATATTTTAAAGATTTTACTCTACTGATTTCTAGCTGGCATTGCCTCCAGTGGAAATTCTGATGTAATTGTTATCTTTGTTACACTGTGCATAGCGTGTCTCTTTTCTTTGTCGGATTTTAAGATTTTTCTCTTTATTCCTGGCTTTAAGTAATTTAATGAAGATGTTCAGTGGTATAGCCTCCTTCGTGTTCCTTTTGCTTGGGGGTTGTTGAACTTTTTGTTTCTAGATTTATAGTTTGCATCCATTTTGGAAACTTTGGGTCATTATTTCCGTAAATAACATTTTTGGTGTCCCCCTCTTTCCAATTACATGTAGTTTTTTTTCATTTAGTTCCTTTATGTTCTGTCCTTCCCCGCCCTCCAAGTCTTTTTTTTTTTTTTTTCCATTTCATTGTGAATGCTTTCTATTGCTATGTTGTCAAGTTCACAAATCTCTTCTTTGGTGGTATCTAATTTCCTGTTTATCCCACTCACTGTTTATTTTGGACATTGAAGTCTTTATTTTTCCAGTTTGATTGGGTTTTTAAAATATTTTCTGTGTATCTATGTAACATCTTCAATTTTTCCTCTACCTTTCTGACCATATAGAATATAGTTTACTAATTATTTTTAATGGTGTTTTTTTTTTTTTTTTACTAATTTTATCATTTGTGTCATTTTCATATATGTTTCTATTGATTGATCCTCCTGCACCTCTATGTGGGTCCTACCTTCCTATTTCTTTTTGTGCCTGGTATTTTTAAAAAATTCAATGCCAGACAATTATGAATTTTGCCTTTTTGGGTCCTGGATATTTTTGCATTCCTACAAATATGCTGGCATGTTGTTATGGCATGCAATTAAGATTTTTGGAAGCAGTTTCATACTATTGAGTCTTGCTTTTATTGATTTATTTTTTTATTAAGTCATTTGTACATAGATCATAAATTTATGCTGTTATGGGATTTAATATGTTGATTATTTGTACAAATTGGAGTGCTTACATCCTACTAAGCAATGTAGGCTTCACCACTTTTACCCAATTACAAGATTAAGACATTTGTGCTCTACACCTGACAGATCCAACTTGTACTTACAATATACTCCATAGGTGTGGTCCCCCTCCTAACCCTCCCTCTATCGACCCATCCCCCTCCCTCCCCCTCCCTTCTCCCTCCCCTTCCTTCCTTCATCCTAGGCTATAGTTGTGTTTCATTTTTCATATGTGACTGTAAGTGATTGTAAATTGGTTTCATAGTAGTACTGAGTACTTGGATATTTTTTTTTCCATTCCTGAGATACTTTACTAAGAAGAATATTTTCCAGCTCCATCCATGTAAACATAAAAGAGGTAAAGCCTTCATTTTTTTTAATGCTGCACAGTATTCCATGGTATACATATACGACAATTTATTAATCCATTTATGGGTCGATGGGCACTTGGGCTTCTTCCATGACTTGGCAATTATGAATTAAGCTTCAATGAACAATCTGGTGTGCATATATCTTTATTGCCAACTGATTTTTGGTCCTTTGGATATACACCTAGAAGAGAAATTGCAGGATCAAATGGCAGGTCTATATTTAGATCCTTGAGTGTTCTCCAAACTTCCTTCCAAAAGGGACGTAGTAGCTTGCATTCCCACCAGCAGTGCAGACGTGTTCCCTTTTCTCCACATCCACGCCAACGCCTGAAGTTTGTGGATTTTGTGATGTGGGCTACTCTTACTGGAGTTAGGTGGTATCTCAGAGTAGTTTTGGTTTGCATTTCTCTGATGATTAACGATGATGAGCATTTTTTCATGTGTCTGTAGACCATGCACCTATATTCTTCAAAGAAGAATCTGTTCAAGTCCCTTGCCCACAATGAAATGGGATCACTTGCTTTTTTTTTTTTTTTTTTTTTAGTAATAAGTTTGAGTTCTCTGTGGAGAGTCTTGCTTTTAAGTTAGGTAAGGAATATTATAACCTCTAGTACAGGGCTAACTTTCTCTATAGTACTGAGGTGTCATACCTTTCTGAGTACTTTACCTGATATATCATGAATTATGAGGTTTTCCCCTTCTAGTGATGGGGATACAAACTACTCTCTTGCCTGTGTGAGCTCCAGGGATCTGTTTTCTCTGTTGGAATGGTCCTTTCCTCAGCCTTAGATCATTGCCTCATGTGAATGCATTGATTTCTTTCCAACTGAAAACACCCAGGAAGGCTTCGCAGACCTTTGGATCTCTATTCTATCAATAAACCAACTATGGGGTAGGCACCATCATTATACCCATTTTACAAAGGAAGATAGATGTAAATTATGTGCTCAGGTGGCAGAATTAGTAGGGGACAGAGCTGAGATTCACATCTTGATCATCTATTCCACAGGCTGACCTAACCCCTTTGTTAAACTGCCTATATGTGGTAATTCAGAAAGTTTCTAGAGTTGACTTACCTCACACGGTGGTGTGGCTGAGTTCCTGAAAGCTTACATCCCCATTAACAAATCACTTTATAAGTCAAGGTCAACTACTCCAAACTATGCAGAGCTCAGACCATTGTTTAATTGGTCCCTCTTTTCTTGCTAATAAATACAATTTTATTTGAGAAGATGTCTTACCTCCCAAACCATGTAAGGGCTGCTCAGAGTGTTGGGATCCAGCCCCTCCTTTCTTGTATTACCTTTACAGACCGGATCCTATTTAGTGCAATCTTGCCCCCTTTTGAAAGACAGCTCTGTACTGCCTCACATATCAAGTTAGCTGACTGATGTCACTTCTAAAATGGATGCCAGTTTTTGGGCAATGAACTGCAAGCTGGGGTTTCTCGGTACATCTGTACAGAGGGACAGGCAGCCTTCAGCCCAGCTTTTCCACTTCTGACTGCCACTGCCACATGGTGGGGGAAAGCCAGGGAAAGGGCATCAAAAACAGGGTCGTTGGTATTTGATCAGGATAGGAATCAGTTATGGTCTGGGCCAATAGAGCACCATGACCACGATTGAAGAAAGAGACCATCTGAATTGCCCAGCCACCAACTTTAAACTGTGGGTCTTGTGCTGTGCTATTTTATATTTTGCTTAGTCTGCTGAGAGTCAGACACTAAGCTTCTTTGGAAATGAATCTAATCCACATTCAGGAGAATTCCAAGGAAAGGTGCCTTTTATATTATTTGCCATATACATGGCTATAACTAGTATTCCATTCCTGTCTGTTTAAAACTTAAATATTTATTTAACTATGAAGCATACAATTATAAATCAATAAAAATAAAATGATAAATAAATACTAAAAATAGACCATTTTGGACAGTATTGTTAACATAGTGTGGTGATGTACTGATTTGATGAAATGTCAAAATAACCTTTGGGCTCTAAAAGTCACTCTAAACCTGTCACTTTTGTTGAAAATCATAATTTTAATGGCTGTATGTGACTTAGAACAGCTTTTAGCCAAAAACCACAAGTCTCTCCCTACCCGAGTGTGGCTATTTTAGTCAAAACTTTAAAGGAAATACCAGCATTTGGCTGGGGAGGAAGGGTTGGTCTATTTGTTATTTGCACAGTGGGCTTACTGCTCTTATTTTTATGTCTTAAATTGGGGGCATGAGAACTCTTGGGTTTATTTCTCCCTTTCCTCTTTGGGATATTCATTTAGATGTTTGGCAAAGAAAAGAACTTGGAGAAACTGGCTGCCCAAATGTGTGGTTTCCTGGCCTACCAGGGCTGGGCATGAAGCAGGTGCGCCTGGGGACACCTGGATTGTCTCTGTACTTTTAAGGGGACAGAAAGGTGCCCACCTTGTCTACATAGCACAGTGTCATCATTTCCCAGTGCCCTGCTGGCTCCAACAGCCTGGGCAAGTCTAGGCTTTGCAGTCCCCTGTGACAGATACTTGAAGCTGGTGATACGTGGGGCTGAGAGCCGTAAACCTTGGAGACGAGGTCAGCAAGGACACAGACAGTAATCTGTAGGCTGAGCTGAGGCCGGGGTGTATGCTCTGGGTCTCTACAGTGGCAGGTGCAGGGCTCTGCAGAGCTGAAATCAGCCCCCAGTATTGGAATGGTCTTCCTGGAACCAAAGCAGGGAGTCTTATATATAAGGAAAGGCCTGCATGCACTTGGATGCTCCCAGGTGAAACAGCAGATGCCATTTAGGTCCAACTGTTAGAGTATGTCATCTGTGTGGGGGTCATCTCTGTGTGCCATATAAGAAAGCCAGCGGAACAAATCTTAGTGGTGGGTACTCAAGAGGTCTACCCAGATCTAGGCAGGATAAGGGGAGAATCAATTCTGGGGGGAGGGGCATCCAGTTTCCTAAGCGCACCGTGTTGCATCCTTGGGTAACAGCCACCCGCCCATAAGGATATGTTCATTATCTGGCTTCTCAGCTAAGACCATGCACTTGGTGAGGGCCCAGGTTGGTTTGGATCTCAGCTGGTTCTGCTGTTCAGCACCAGGTCCAGAAGGCCATGACCAGAGAGGTGGCATGCTGCATCATAGGGGGAGACTGCCTCAGCAGCAGGAGACATACCCTTCCTGTACCCCTCTCCTGTGTCCTGATTTCACATCTGCCTTGCAGTCACCAGATCTTCACTCATGCCTCCCAGGGCCTGTGCCCCATTCCTTGGTTGGCACCTCTGGGCAGGGGTGAATGTTCTGGTCACTATTACACATACACCCACTCAAAATAAATGAATGCATTTACATTGGTTTTTATAAATCTTTTCTGCATTTGGGTAACATCAGCTTGTTACTGGTGAGTGTTATTGTCTCTGTATGAGTGAGAAGATCCTCTTTGTGGTCGTTTAAGGCTAGACTCTGACCATAGTAAATTTGCCAGGAAAAGCCAAAGTAATATCATCCCATAAGACCACTTGGTCTGATCACCCTTTTGTCAGCCCATGTGTGACAACACTATTCAGTTCAAAGTCTTAACGCAGCTGGAAGCCTCTGTAGGGAGCTGTAAAGTGCGCAGGCCAAATGTCTGGTCACCAGGGTCCTGCTGCTTAACTCAGGTTCTTGCTCACCACTTCCTAGCTGTGTGACCTTTGCAAGCAAGGCAACCTCTCTGTGCTCAGTTTTCTTATGGGGATGACAACAATTAACCACCTCAGCATGAGTAAAGGGTAAAGTGAGCAAAGACATATGTATAAGGAATCTATGCAGGGAAAGCTCAGCAAGTGTTTTCTGTGATTATTCTCAGGCATTGCTGTCTGCTGAATTACTTTTCAATAGTCATCTTTTTTTTTTTTTCCAGCAAGGCCCTGAACCTCCCCTCATCATATGTCTGTGTATCCTTCCATCTCTGTCCATCTTCATCTAATAGGTCCAGCAGGACTGGATCAGCAGCTGCATCCATGTTTCTGGGACAGTAAGAAGAATTCTGAGCCCCATACAGGCAGGACCGGGTCTATCTTCCTTCATATCCTCAGGGCCTAGATCAGGGTTAGGCCTGAAGAGGTTCTTGAGAATCTTTGTTTTTAAAGAAATGCACTCAGTGTTTGTCATCTCAGGTAACCAGGGAGGTCCCACATGATCCTGGGGACAGCATGGGCTCCTGGCCCATGTCACTCAGGTGCCCAAGGCAGAGGGAGGCAGGACACTTCCTCCGCTTTGGTAGCTGCATGAAGATCTCTTTGTTTGCTGGGGGGAGGGAGGAGGAGAGGGGGTAGCCGATCATGGCATTCACACAGCCTGGTCTCTGCCACCCCTTCACCCTGCTTCCTAGGAACCTGCTGGAGAAAGAGCAGGAGAATGCAATTTCAGGGTGCCACGAGGGGAACTTGGCCTAAATATACAATCTGTCAAGGACTCTTAGCCAGAAACATTCTAGTCAGGCTAGTGAAGGGACATATGAATTAACAAAATAGATCGAAGACTGTTTTAAAATTCTCATGGCTCCCCAAAACATAGAGACCATATATCCATGTAGGAGAAAGTGGCACTCCATTAGATCAGCTCATGCAACGCTTACTGAGATCCTCCTGTGCTCCAGGCACTGGAGACACCATGGTGAACAAATCTGACTCGTCAGTCATGCTGCGTGGCCACAAGGCCCCTGAGGAGGAGGTCCATGCTCTGGGCACCCCCAGGAGCTGGGCAGGTCTGTGCAGCAGAGCCTCCCAGCGCTCCTTGTCGGGGTCTGGTGACAGAGGGATAACCACGTTGACTGGACATTGGGTTCTGTCCCTAGTTCATTATTTACCTGCTGAGTCTTCTTGGACAAATAGTTTCCTCACCTGTCAATAAGAGAGAGTCAGGCTAGTTAATGATCTGTGAGGGCCCCGAGGACACGAGTTCTGTCATCTACACGTCTCTGTGTTTGCTCTGGTTCTCTTCTGTTTCCACATTGAGGTCCAATGTCAGCCCTGTAAGTAACTGGAACTGGAGTGGCCGAGGGGGAACACGTGGAGGTTGGGGAGCTTCTCCCTCGGCCTCCCTCTGGCCTCTCCTCTCCCCTGGGAGAAAGTGCTGCAGGAAGCTCAGCCCTGAGACACTCCTCAGGAATGCGTGATGCTCCCTATCCAATGACAGAACCAGCAGAGCCTCCTGGCACCGACAGCTCAGCCCGACAACTGCTGGGTGTCAACAGAAATGCCAGGCGCTTCGGGGGGATTCGGTTGGGACTGGGTGACTCAGGGAGTTGGCTCCCGAGTGTGTGTGTGTTCATGGGACCTCAGCCAAGCCAGTGATGCACCCAAACGGGACATGGGCCGTGGGGTCTGAGGCAAACACCGGAGTCGCTTTTGTCAACGGAACCTAAGCTCTGTCTGCTTGTGGACTGGGAGCCGTGAATGGGCCTCACTATCGCCCAGTCAGAGTTGGCGAACTTCCACTGAGTGTTTTGCCTCCCAAAGCTGAGCCTCAGGTTTTCAGCCCTCCCCTCTGGACACCTCTGGGGGCTCCGGTGGTTATGCGACCAGCTCCAAGCCCAGGAGAGGGCAGCCCGCCTGTGTTCTCTCTCTGGGTAGGAGGCAGGAGGCTCAGTCCCAGGGCTGGACCCCTTCCCTGTGGGGTGGCCAGAAGAGGAGGAAGTGCCTGCTGGAGCCTGGGGGACAGGCTCTGGGCTGGAGGGACTTATTACCCTCCTTTGCCCTGCACGGGGCAGAGTTCCTCTCTCCACATTCAGCCCCTGCCCTTCTCCATCCCCACTCTCACACCTCCCTGCCCCCACCCCCAATCTAAGGACACTAAGCTTCTGCCCTCAGGTGTTTCCAAGTCAGTGTGGAGTGGAGTGATCAGGAGTGCAAACCACATCAGGGTTCTCATGCTCATGACGTTTTCAAAGACACCGTTTCATCTTTCTCATCTATAATTGGGGATAACAACTGTCCCCTTCTCAAAGGGTCGATGTGAGATTTAAATGAAGTAATTTGTGTATAGCTCTGAGATCTGTGCCTACCACCCATTATTTTATCATCTCTCTCTACTCTGGCCCCAGACCTATGGTGCCCCAGGCTCCCCAGCCCTGACTGGTGGCTCCGTGGCTCACCTAGGTCACCCTGGGTTCTGCCTTTTCCTTGTCTTCTCATCCAGGGGTCTCCAGGTTCCGGTCCTCCCCTCTCCTCTACTGCTGTACCCACTGTGTGAGTTTAGGGCCGCTTGGTTTCTCTTTTCCATCGCAGGGAACCCCTGGCTGCTTCCCAGTGTGGTGCCACAGCCCCTACATGGCTTCCCCCACCCTGTTTTTGTTCACACTGGTCCTGCTTCCTAACCCCCTTCCCTGTATTCTTTTTCACCCACCATATGCCTCCTTTTCTTCAAGACACTAATCTATTCTTGTTTTCTTGCATTTAAAAAAAATTTCAGCTTAATATGAGGGTACTAACGATTAGGCTGCATTGTTTGCGTTTGTTAGGTAAAGTCCAAGTTGTAGTTGAGCCCTTCACCCGGGGGTGTGCTGTAGACCCTTACATCGTGCCCGGTAGGTGGGAGCACATCAATCTTCCTCCTCCTCCCCTCTCTTCCCCCTCTTCCCGTCACTTGATTTTAACTGTTTTTCTCTCATGTGGGCGTGTCATTGTTCACCTACTGGTTTCGTATTAGTATTGAGTACAGTCGGTGCTTGCTTTTCCAACCTCATGATACTTTACTAAGGAGAATGTTCTCCAACTCCATCCTGGTTAATACAAAAGATATACAGTCATATTCTTTTTTTAAAAATTTCAGATTAATGGGAGGATACAAACAAGTAGGTAACAATGTTTGTATTAGACTAAGTCCCTCTAGTAGTTGTGTCCTGCCCCCAAGAGGTGTGCCATATACCCTTCCATTGTGCCCATTAAGTGGGAGCACACCAATCTCCCTCCCCTTCCCTTCTCTGCCCTCCTCTTTCCCCTTTGCCCCAACTTGAATTGAATTGAGTTCTTATCTTATGTGGGTGTGTATCAGATCTTCTACTGGCTTCATATTAGTATTAAATACATGAGATATTAGTTTTTCCATTCTTGTGTTCCACTTCCATCAAGGTTAATACAAAAGATGTAAAGTCTCTATCTTTTTATGGCTGAATAGTATTTCATGGTATAGATATAGCACAGTTTGTCAATCCATTCCTGAGTTGATGGGCATATGGGTTGTTTTCACATCCTGTTGATTGTAAATTGAGCTGCGATAAACAATCTAGTGCAAATGTCCTTATAATAAAATGATTTTTTTTCTTCTGGGTCAATGCCCGGTAGTGGGATTGCAGGATCAAATGGAAGTTTGAGTTCTTTGAGGATTCTCCATACTTGTTTCCAAAGAGGCTGTATCAGTTTGCAGTCCCGCCAACAGAGTAAAAGTGTTTCCTTCTCTCCACATCCACACCAGCATCTGCGGCTTTGGGACTTTGTGATGTCGGCTATTCTCAGTGGAGTTAGGTGATATCTCAGGGTGGTTTTGCATTTTTTGGATGATTAGGAATGATGAGCTTTTTTTCTGAAGACAATAATTTTAATAAATACTTTTATAGACACTATACTAACAGTGTTGTACGTGTATTCGTGTAATCTTTTCAACAACCTCATGAAGTGGGTACCATTTACAGTTGAGGAAACTGAGGCACAGAGAGGTTAGTAAGTTGACTAAGCTCATAGAACTAGTAACTGGCAGAACCTGGGTGCAAACCTATGCAGCCAACTCTAGCACCTGTTCTCAGCCACTATACTTCATCTCAAGTCCCTGCTGGACAGTGCCCTCCCACCAAAACCTGCCTGGCCTCTCTGGATATTGTTTGATGCTTCCCCTTTGCAGCTGGTGACAACCCTTCCTGTGTTACAGTGTTCCTTTGGTGTGTTGCTTTTTCCTATGAGCATTGGGAGGGCAAAGACCACTTTCTGGTCATTTTTACATCTCTGCTTCTTCTAGTGCTTGGCATGTGGTGGGTGCCTGCTACATACAGTAGAACCTCTGTAAGTTGGTCATCCAGAGACCACTACAAACTGGTCAACATACAGAGGTGATTACCGTGAGGAACTAGGTCTACTGTACTGATGTGTACATGTGGTACATGTCTGGTTTATAAAAATTAGGTCAACTTAAGGAGGTTGTTAGTGTAGGGAGGTGGTCAACTGTGGAGGTTCTATTGTCATTATTAAAGCACAAGAGCTGTGCACCAACACCAGTGATGTGTCATCTGGAGGATTTGGCAAAACACCATCTTGCTTCCACCAACCTTTGGCCTTCTATTTCCCATACACTTCTGGGACTTGCCTCCCTCACAGCCCTTTCCTGCCCTCTCTTGCTGAAAGCATTTCTCTCTAGTGCACAAACTGATGTGTACCATCAGCTCGTGTGTAGGGCTGCTGGTGGCAGAGCAACAGACTAGGCAAGAGCTCTGGCTCTCTTTTGCTTGGGATCATGAGGCTTAGTGGACCCGAGTCAGACCATGCTGTGATCTCTCAGCCAGCTGGGGGAGGGTGGCGTGTAGAAGATCGTGATCATGAGGAAGGAGATGCAGCAGCAGCGGGGCCTGTTGGGGCATCCCTCTACCACCACAGCCCTTCTCTGTCTAGTTCAGATGATAAAAAGAGTAACAAGGAACCCAAGTGCAGAACTAGTAACCATCCTGCCCCATAGGGTGGTAACCAAGGGTTCCATGCACAGAATGAAGGAGACGGATCCAGGCAGGGCACTTTGAGGCTAATGCAAAGTTCCCGCAGCACCCAGAGAGCTCTTTCAGTTGAACATCAGGGTTTTGTCAGGGTGTTGGTGGGAGTAGAAGTGGAACAGGAGGGAGCCGCCATTGAGGTGCTCCTTCTAAATGCCAGGGCTGCACTGAGCAACCTACACAGCTAGTCCTGAAACTCTCCAAGCTGGGGTATCATGTCCTCTGTGCAGAGGAGCTGGGAATCATATGCCCATCTAGGGTTCGTTCCCCCAGGAAGTCTGGCAGCTCTAATGCCTATCACCAGAGATTCAGGATGCATCTGCTCAGTTTGTTTGTCCCACTAAGTGGTATGTAGCCCCAGCCTCTGCCCCTCAGCTCCCTGAAGGAACCCAGCCCTGTGACATGTGTTGCTCCCAGATGCTTCCTGCAGCCTCTACCCTACATTTCCTGTGGAAGCTGAAGCCCAGAGAGGGCTTTGGAACATTCTCTCAGCCACCTACATGTAGCCATTTTGGGGTGGATGTGCCAAAATGACTTGTCCAGATGTAAAACCACTGGTTATTTTTTTCTGTTTGAGGTTCTGAGTAGTGAGACCTACACATCTCGGTAGGTCATGTCACCCCACCCACATTTCCTATCCCCTTCCCACCATGTCCCTGTTGTGGCTGGCTTGTCCACAGATGAGGAGGGGTCAGGGGAAAAGTAAAGCATTTGCATGTTACTTGTAACTTTTACTTGTTACTTGTAACTTTTTAAAAGCTGTGTGTATAAGGTCTGACAAGTTTGCAAACTTATCCTAGACAAAGTGCTACATACCTGATTGCTGAACATCACTACGTTCACCTTCAAGGTACCCCCCCCCTTGGGAAGCTGTGCACCACCAGTGCCTAGTCTACCCTTCAAAGTACTTTTTTAAAGGATGAGTCTGTGAACTTAACTGTCAGACATGTGTCCCTGAGTTGTGTTGGTTTTAGGTGGTGTTAAATTGTCTCCAACATGGACCCTGCTCCAGATTATTGCAGTGTGGGCATTTCTCTAGGAGGTCCCCCCTGTAATGGCAGGGGCTCCTTGGTCTCAGCCTCAGATTGGGCTGGGCCATGTCTGTGGATGGGAAGTTAGTGTTCTTGGCCTATGGACCCTGCCAGATCCCTTCTGGACAAGGGGAAGGGTGCTAGGAATCCTACAGGACACAGAGTGGGCTCCGTGTGTCCTGGCAGGCCACCCTGGGGGCAGGTGGGACCCTCTAGGACCTGCAGGGCATGTGTTCTGCTGTGCAAGGCTCTGGGTCCAGACAGATGGAGCTCTAGTTTTGCCATTTACTGCCTGTGTAGCCTTGAGCCAGCTCCTTAACCTCTCTGATGCTCAGTATCCTTGTTCATAAAAGGAGGATAATGATACTTTCCCTGAAGTTTTCTGGGAGATTAAATGCCTACATGTTGCTAAAGCTGTTTGCCCTTCAATTCAAATCTGGTGTGGGTCTGTGATTTCTCTAAAATTACTCTCATTTTCTGATACTTCTTAAGTATCTGCTCTGTGAGGTTTGGCCTGAGGAGATAGCAAAGTAGTAAGTCTTCCTTATTTCCAAAAGGCTTTCTGTAGAACAATGGATACCTGGGGGTGAGGATGGAAGGAGGGATTGATTACCAAAGGACATAAGGAAAATTATTTTTTCTTTACAGAAATTAGCTTGTTTAAAATATGTTTGTAGTAAGGACAATCCCATTTGGCAGATAAGCAAACTGAAGCCCCGATGAACTTGGCCTCAATCACATAGCTCTTACCTGCTACATGCAGAACCTGCCTTTCTGAGAGCATGCGGAAGGCTCCAGTAAGCACTGTGTACATGCCATCAAGCCATTATTACCTTGTGTAACCACAGTGGTTCCTCGGAAACTAGATTGGGGCAATAGAATGACAAGATGACAGAACGCCGTGGAGGAAATTTTTTCTTAATGACTCAGATCTTTCTTTCTCCTTTCTTTCTTTTTTCTTTTTTCTTTTTGAGACAGTCTCACTCCATTGCCCTGGCTAGAGTGCCATGGCCTGATAGCTCACAGCGACCTCAAACTCTTAGGCTTGAGCAATCCTTTTGCCTTAGCCTCCCGAATAGCTGATGTATAGTCACATGCCACAATGCCCGACTAATTTTTCTATTTTTAGTGGGGAAAGGGTCTTGCTCTTGCTCAGGCTGCTCTTGAACTCCTGAGCTCAAGGGGTCCCCCCACCTTGGCCTCCTGGAGTGCCAGAATTACAGGCATGAGCCACTGCACTCATCCCAGATGTTTCTTCCTAATGAAATGACCATTACAATTCCAAAGTTCTGAAGTGGCCAACAAACCACAGAATAATAATTTTTTAGGCTCCTGCTTGAAACCAACAGTATCAGCAAACTGCTGGGCTTTATTCAAGGCCAAACACGGAGGACATTCTGGCAGTGCAGAGGGAAGGAGTGGGGAATAGTGAGACGGGCTTGAGGGGTCTGTGAGGGTCTGAAGTGCTCACTGTGGGAACTGGGGGAGGATGGTGGCCCAACCAGCAGCCTCGGGCAGTGAGTTTCAGGGAAGGTTGAGACAGGTTAATACTTTTGGGGGTGATGGACACGTTCTCTGTCTTCCCTGTGGCAATGGTTTTGTGGGTGTAACCTACGTCATGATGGTTTATTTGTAAACTTTCAGAATGTGCAGTTTACTGAACTTCATTTATACAATAAATGTGGGGAGAAAATTAAAAAGGTGTATTTCAAATGAGCAAGAAGGATGAAAATATGCTTTTGTACTACACTCACAACTCACTAAACAACAACCGAGCATTCAGAAAGGAGGGGGAGTTTGACAAGGGTCATCTCAATAGATGACCACATTTCACCTGTGTGTTGGGCCAGTATGTGCCCTAATAACTCATAAGGACTGTGTTTATGGCTAAAGTCATCATGCCCAACCCAGATCCCTGTGCATAGCAGACATGCAAAAACATTGATGAATGAATTGATTAAACAAATACATGGACATGGAACCTTATGAGAAGCCAGTGGATGTTGAAATCAGTTGTTCTATCCTAAGCCTGCTTTGAGGTAGGAGTGCTTGTTAATAGTTCCCTCCTGTTTCCCCACATCCAGTTTGGTCTGTCCAGGATGCTACCAGGACCGTATGTGATTGCCTCCCCTACCCACTACTCCTTCAGAAAACCTGCTTTTCCTGTGTGTATTTCCTGCAGCCTCAGTTGCTATCTGTAGCTTCATCTGCACTCAGGTGGAAGAGCAGTGGGCCCAGCGTGTTTACCTCCTAGGGAAAGTACGTTCCATTCTGAAGGAACGTGGCCCATGGGGGCCGCAGTCTCCTCATCTGATGGCCTCTGAAGCCCTGCCCTTCTCTGGCATCCCTTGGTGCTGTCACTCCTGGACTCCACTGTAAGGTCAGGACTACATTTCTATTTTGACTAATGAGTTTGTAGTCTGACATGGTACAAAATTCATAGTACAATGGGGTAATCCTTCTCCCACCCTGAGACCCTGTCCCTTAGTGCCTGTCACAGAGGCTGCACCACTGCTGGATCTTTGTGTGCCCTTCCAGAGGTGTTCGAACATATGTAAACCTAGAACGTGACCTCACGGACTTGGGCCAGATTTGGTTGACATTTGTTTGTTTTAAACACTGGCATTTTATTGTTTAAATGCACTATGATGTACTCAGATAACCTCTCTGATGTTTAGGTTTAAAAGTGATGCAGCCACGAATATCCTTATACTGTATCTTTGAGTATGTGTCGAAGTATAACTAAAAAATCTTAGAAGTACAACTGCTGGTTCAAGGGATAGATGGCATTTCAAGTTGTATGGATATGAAAAAATTGCCTTTCAAAGATATTTGTGATTTACACTTCTATCAGCAATACAGAGTACCCATCTCCTTACATGACATCATCAGTGATATTTCATTCAAGTTTTTTTTTCCAGTTGATACAATTTATTGAGGTTTGAAATTCATGCAGAAAAGCACATCAGTCTTAATTGTTTGGTTTGGCAAAATTTCCCAAAGTGAAATGTTTTATCTGTATAAATATCGATCAGAAATAGAGTATCAATAGCATCCCAGAAGACTTCTGCCTGTCTTTCTTTGTCACCATCCACCCTTTTGGCCAATAAAGGCCAAAAGACCATAGGTTAGTCTTGTCTGTACTAAACTTTTACATAGAATTTATGTCATTTGCAGTCTATTTCTGGTTTCTGACATTTAGCATTTACAAAAGCCACCCACATTTTTGCATATGGCAGTGGTTGATTCATTTTTGTTGCTGTGGCATGCTCCATTTCTTGAGCGTCCCACAACTTTTTTGTCCATTTTACTAATAATGGACATTTGGGTTTTTAAAATCTGGGACCCTGGGAAATATGGCTGCTATGTATGCTTTTAACCTTATCTTTTGCAGGACAAATGCACTCATTTCACTTGGGTACACCTAAGAGTAGAGTAGCAGGGTGAAAGAGTAGTCTCCTGTGTTCAGCTACCCCTAAGCAGGATACCCATTTCACTTTCACCAGTTGGATACCAGTTGCTTCGTGTCCCCTCTAGAACTTGGTACTTGGAATAGACTTTTTCAACTTGAGCCATGCTGGTGGGTGTGTAATGTTTTCTCACTGGGGTTGTAGCTTTCATTCTCCTAATGATTACTGAGTTTGAGCACCATTTTATTCTTTTATTGCCTGTGAAAACTTTTGTGATGTGTCTATTCAAGTCTTGTGCTCAATTTACCTTTTGGATTTTCTGTCTTTTGGGGATAGATTTGAAGAGTTCTTTACATAGACCAGATAAGAGTCCTTTGTAATTTATAAATATTTCAAATATTATCTCCCATTCTGTGGATTATCTTTCATATTCAAAAATTCTTGCCTACATTAAGGTTATGAAGATATTTTCCTATGTTGTATTCTAGAAGCTTTATTTACCTTTCCTTTTTTTTTATTGAATGGTAACTATGTACATTAATGCACTTCTGGGGTACAGTGTGGGGTTTTCATATACAATTTGAAACATTTCCATCAAACTGGTTAACATAGCCTTCATGTGGTTTTCTTAGTTATTGTGTTAAAACTTTCATGTTCTACTCTTAGAAAGATTCACTTGTACCCTTGTAAGATAAACCACAGAAGTGATCCCTCCAATCCCCCTCCCTCCACTCATTCCCCACTCCCCTCTCGCTCCCCTTTCCCCGTATTCTTAGGCTGTTATTAGGTTATAGCTTTCATATGAAAGCTAGAAATTAATTTCATAATAGGAGTGTGTACATTGGATACTTTTTCTTCCACTCTTGTGATACTTTGCTAAGAAGAACATTTTCCAGCTCCTTCCATGTGA